>NC_091544.1:37366190-37671044 GCF_030788295.1 Drosophila virilis
CGCTCTGCGAGGGGATCTGAGTCAGACGACTCCACCGCCTTAGATAGGGAAGCCGTCCCGCAAAAAATCGCTGACAACAGGTGTAAAATAGGAATGGAGCCTGAGCAGCTTAGGGCCTTGGTGCAGGCCGCAGTGGCCTCCGTCTTAGAAGCACAGAGCGCAATATTGAGGCAAAGAGATGCAGAGCTGAGGGCTTCCTTAGACGCTCAGATACAAGAATTGGTAGGCAGAATATCTACCAGTAGTATAGAAACACCGCCGGTTCAGGCATTTGAGCCGGTGGAAATCAGAAACGACGTCCAATGTAATGAACCATTGGACGCCGTTAAATGCTTACCAGAATTTACGAGGGTGCCAGAGACGTACGCCTCTTGGAGAAAAGCTGAGATAGCGGCATATAAAATTTACAAGCAATACGACGGCAGCTCAGGCCATTACCAGGCGCATTATTATAAAGAGCAAAATTAGAGGGGCAGTTGACGGTGTTTTGGGTCAGTTTGGCACAGTAATGAATTGTGCGGCCATAATAAACCGTCTCGATTTCACATACAGGGATAAGAGAGGCATTCACGTCATAGAGCAAGAGATGATCACCCTAAGACAGGGTTCGTTAACAATTTTACAATACTATGACGAGGTTGAGAAAAAGCTAACTCTTCTCACCAATAAGGTCAACATGTCTTATGAACCAAGCATGGCACAAGGGCTCTGTACAAAGCTTAGAGATGATGCGTTGCGTGTTTTTGTCTCAGGCCTAAAGCGTAGCCTGACGGATGTCCTGTTCGTCGGCCCTAGCGCTAGCGCAAGAGGTAGAGGCAAACCATGAGAGATACGCCTTTGCCGCTACCTTCGCTAAAGGTCAAGAAGATAGGGAACGTAAAGTGACCCCGAGGCCGCAGGTCTGTCAGCAATATAGGGGTCAACAGCAGGTGGATCCGCAACCCAGCGGTTCAAAAAATCATGACTTCACTAAACAACAGGAACAGCAACAAAGTCAATTTGAGCAACAGAGTGGCAGGTGGAACAAAGGTGGCGGGTCACAGGAACCAATGGACGTCGATACATCTGTGTCTAAAATTCTACAACCATCGCAAGCACCAGCCTACGTTAACTCTAGCGCTCCTCAAGCCTACAAAAGAACGGCCACGTCTGGGCGTTTAAGCGGACAGAGGAGGAAGAGAGTCAATCACACAGCTCACGAGCCGGATCAAGATTCAGGTTCGTATGCTAGCTCTGCAGCAGCAGCAGAACAGCAAATTGCCGACGACAATGGTAGCGGTTATGACTCAGACAATCTCAATTTTTTAGGGGAAGAGCCCTGCTGCCCTACATCTCATCGACCCGTGGGAGCAGCGGAATTCGTTAATAAAGAGATTCAAAGCCTTCTGAAGAACGGTATCATCAAAAAATCTGTCTCCCCCTACAACAACCCCATTTGGGTGGTGGACAAGAAGTGGACGGACGAATTTGGTAACAAGAATGTGCGCCTAGTAATGGATTTTCGCAAACTTAACGAGAAAACCATCGCAGACAGATACCCTATGCCTAACATTCCAATGATTTTGGGGAATCTTGGCAAAGCGAAATACTTTTCGACATTGGACCTTAAATCCGGCTATCACCAGATCACGCTAGCAGAGCGTGACCGTGAATAAACAGCCTTTGCAGTTAACGGGGGGAAGAACGAATTTTGTCGACTTCCCTTTGGGTTGAAGAATGCAGCCAGCATCTTCCAAAGAACTGTTGACGACGTACTGCGTGAGCAAATTGGCAAATTTTGCTATGTCTACGTTGACGATGTCATCGTCTTCTCAAAAGACGAAAGTTCTCATGTCCAACATGTAGAGTGGGTCTTAAAGAGCCTGTACGAGGCAAATATGAGAATCTCCAAGGAAAATTCGCGTTTTTTTAAGAAAATCGTAGGTTTTCTTGGTTTCGTGGTAACCAGTAATGGAGCTACAACGGACCCCGAAAAAGTCAAAGCGATTCAGGAGTTCCCAGAACAAAAGAATATATTCAAGATCAGATAATTTTTAGGACTGGCTAGTTACTATAGGTGTTTTATCAAAGACTTTGCCTCAATAGCAAAACCCATTTCTGAGCTTCTAAGGGGCGAGAATGGGTCAGTAAGTAAACATAGATCGCGTCACGCATTCCAAAAGCTACGTAACATTTTGTGGTCAGAAAACGTCATGCTCAGATACCATGACTTTAAGAAGCCGTTTGATCTAACGACAGACGCTTCAGCTTACGGCATAGGGGTAGTGCTTTCTCAAGAGGGTGGCCCCATCTCAATGATTTCCAGAACATTGAAACCCCCGGAGGTGAACTACGCCACCAACGAGCGGGAACTTTTGGTTATAGTTTGGGCCCTTAGCAAGCTACGTCACTACCTTTATGGAGTAAAAGACATTAACATTTTCACGGACAACCGTTAGCTTTTGCCGTTTCTGAGTCAAACCCGAACGCCAAAATTAAAAGATGGAAGGCGCGCATTGAGGAAACGAATGCGCGAATATTTTATAAGCCAGGCAAGGAGAATTTAGTTGCTGATGCGCTATCGCACCAACAGCTCAACACTCTTGACGAGCTGAATACTGATTCCTGCGCTGCCACAGTCCACAGCGAGCTGTCCTTGAACTATACAATTGAGTCGACCGAAAAGCCATTTAATTGTTTGCAAAATTAAATTGTCATTGAAGAGGCACGCGTCCCCACCAAACGCAACTTCATTCTTTTCGGGGACAAGAGGCGTCATGAAGTGGGCTTCACTGATCACACAGCCCTTTTATATGAACTGCTTGACTTGATTAATCCAAATGCGGTCAATGCCCTCTATTGCAACCTGCACACACTAGCACAGGTGCAGGATGGGTTAGTTCGCATGTTTCCTGGCACAAAGTTCTGGCACTGCATAAACCGAGTTGCAGATGTCTTCAACGTTGATGAGAAGAGAGAAATTCTCGTTGCCGAACATAATAGAGCGCATAGAGCAGCTCAAGAAAACGTTAAGCAAGTGTTATCAGAATACTATTTCGGACTCTTGGGGAATTGCAACACATTGATATTTTTTCCACGGACAACAAAATTTTTTTCACCTGTGTTGATAAGTTCTCTAAATTCAACCAATTCAGTCGCGCACTATCGGGGATTTAAAAGCTCCACTACTGCAGCTAACGAATTTCTTTACACGAGCCAGAACAATTTATTGCGACAACGAGCCTTTGATGAATTCTCAAACGATAAAGACCCTGTTGTTAAACAACTATGGAATCCATATTGTTAATGCGCCGCCGCTGCATAGCACCTCCAATGGCCAAGTCGAGCGCTTCCATAGCACGCTAGCCGAGCTGGCACGTTGTCTCAAGCTGGAGAGAAACATCAGTGACTCAGTCGAAGTCGTAATGCTTGCCACGATTGAGTATAACAAGACAATACATTCGGTCATCAACAAGAGACCTGTTGATGACCTCCATGTGCCCTCAGGCGAACCCGAAAGAGAAATATCAGCAAAGTTAAGAAGTGCACAAGATGCGCTCCGTGCTAGGTTGAACGACCAGCGACAGAATAGATTCTTTGAAGTAGGCGAAAAAGTTCTAGTAAAAAGAAACCGCAGGCTTGGCAATAAACTCACGCCCTTATGTGAAGAACGGATCGTAGAGGCAGACCATGGTACGACCGTTCTCATTCGAGGGAGGGTGGTCCACAAGGACAACCTTAAGTAGGGCGAGAGCTGAAATAAAACATCGATTATATGCATCTTGAATTTAACTATGAGTTTCAACATTTGTGCCACTAGGCTTCACCTTCAAGTTTTAATATTTACGCCACTTGGCATTTCCTTTAGGAAGACAATATAGTTGTAATAGTTTGGCCCGTTTTGTATGTCTTCCGCAGGTTCGGGTTTCTGCTATTTATATTTTTTGCAAATGCGGCAGCGCGTGTGACTAATTACTCACACGCCAAGTATATTCCCATTGCTGAGAGCCAAGTTCTGGTCTGGGACGAGTTCAATTTCGTCAGGCACACAGCAAACATCTCTGAGTACGAGAAAATGGTAAACGAAACGATGGAGCTATGTGAAATGTTTCCGGAGTCACACATAAGAAAGCTTCTAAGCGTAGATGCGTCCCACCTCAGAGATCTGTTAGAAGCTCTTGGCGTGCACCACAGGGTGGCAAGAAGTTTAGATTTCTTGGGCACAGCCCTCAAAGTAGTTGCGGGAACACCTGACGCCAGTGACTTCGAGAAGATCAAATTCACTGAGTTACAGTTGGTGAACTCTAACAACCGACAGGTAGCTATCAACACAAAAGTTCAGGAACAAATCAATCAACTCACTACAAGTGTCAACACATTACTAAAAGCTGCAAAAAAGAATGAGATAGATTTCGGGCATTTATACGAAACTCTTTTAGCTCGGAATAGAATGTTGCTGATGGAAATGCAGAATTTGATGCTCGCTGTTACCCTTGCAAAAATTAATATCATAAGCTCAAATATATTAGACCACCCAGATTTGAAATCTGTTTGGGTCGATGAACCCACAGGTACTTCAATAGCTGACCTTATGTACTTTGCGTCCGTGAAAGTATTACAAGTATTACAGTTCCCGAAAATCAAAATGGCTTGCAGAAAGGTGATGCTGTATCCAGTTGCACATGAGAATGCTGTGCTACAAATTGACGACAATATTATAGCTGAGTGCGGAGATCAAGTGCTTGCCTTTAAGAATTGCACTTGCACGGTACTGAGACTTGGGTTCACGGAACGAATCTAATCACGTTCAATAATTGGGCTCTGATCAACGAAACTAAGTAATTGAATCGCAACAACGTCCAGAGTAAATTCCCCGTCATCGCGGCATCTCCCCTTCTGAACGTCACCGACCACCAAGACGTGTTGATTGGAGAGGATATTACTACGTTGATATAATACTGCTCCTATGGCAATATTACTGGCATCTGTGGTTAATGAGAATTCTCGAAATTGGAATACACAAGATTTGATGCATCTTTTTTTATCTTTTGCGTTTATGACTGCACCCTTTTTATAGCCTGAACCCATTGAAAATGGGTAGAGATGGGTTTGCAAAAGCAAATGTAAGTAACAGGCAGAAGGAAGCATCTCCGACCCCATAAAGTTTACATATTCTTGATCAGCATCAATACCCGAGTCTGTCTAGACATGTCCGTCTGTCCGTCCGTCCGGCCGTACGTCCGTATGTATGAACGCGAGGGTCTCAGAACCTATACGAGCTAGAGACTTGAAATTTTAGATGTAGGGGCTCCTAGTGCCTGCGCAGATCGAGTTTGTTTCCGATAATCGATAACTTACTCCGTTTCCAAGCAATCGATAAAAATCGATATCGATATCATGTTTTTTTTGGCAATTTTTGTAAATAATAAGAGCAAGAGTCACCTAACTTGACATATAGCTTCTAAAATAGAATATATATATGCATTTGATGTTGGAAGAAAAGGGTTCAGGGTATCCCCTAGTCGGGAGCTCCCGACTAGAAACTCTTACTTGTTTTAAATATATTTGGTTTTGGAATAAGTGGGTTCAGGGTACTCCCTAGGCGGGAGCTCTCGACTAGGGTTAAAGCCTTTATCACCAAGCTGTAGGCGTTTTTTGAATTTCGTACGTGGTCCACAAAATTGATATCCCGGCAATTCAATGCAATGCAATTCAATCGGAAGGCTATTAAATATGTTATTAACTTGACTACCTCCACAATAAGCGTTTGGTTTACGACTGAATCTTTTATGAAAACAAAGAGACATTTAATTGATATAAATATAAATATATAAATATATAAATAAATATATAAATATAAATGATATGTAAAATCATTAAATATGCATTTAGTGAAGTAAAAAAAAGAATATAGAAGTGAGAAATATTGATTTTTCAGCCAATTAAAATAATATTCGACACAGTGTGCTATTACCAAACTCAATCAGAGGATTAATTGTAGGTCCAATTAATTACGGAATGACACATCTTATTATCAGCTTAATAGCGAGTCCAAAAGGATTAAAATTTAAAACTATTTACTTATATTCAAAATCATTATTTCAACCGAAATATGAATACTTTGAATATCTAGTTCCAACATAAGGTAGGGGATATTTCACGTTTTCTGAGAACGAAGGTACCACCTGAGAAAGCTAAGGATAATGATATTTGATGATGTAGCATGTGAAAAAGAAGATAATCTACGTTCATACTTTTGTATGGGGCGTCATAAAAACGTCGACTCATTTTATTTATGTCAAATGTTTACACGCATACCAAAGCATATTGTGAGGCGGCCACTAAGGTAACCACCCGACAGTTCATAATTATAATTATACGGTATAAGCATTGTATAGTATATAAGCAGTGTATTAGTAATAAGAACAGTTAAGGCAAGGTGCCGATGTATTGAATGTAGTTAAGGGCAAGGAACCCAGTTTGAATTAAGTTGAATTTAACCGGCCGTCGCAGCAATCTTGCGTTACTGATCTGTTGCTCAACACCACCTTTGAGAGCGCAACTTTAATTCGGCGGCGAAGGGCGAAAGCTCCGAGGTGAAGTTGCGAAAGCTCGTTGCAAAGGCGAGCGGCCGAGGCAACCACACTGCTCGCTAGCGAGCGTGGTGGCACTTTTGAAAAGACTATCAGGGTGAGTAGACGTGCAGCGGAGAGGAGTGAAATTCGAATCGCAAAAATGTGCAGCGTAACGCTAGGGCTTCCAGACAGTACGTCAGAGTTTAAGTTGAGAAAACATAGTAGGGTAGTGTTTAATAGACCGGTAAAAAAGTGAATATAGTGAGATCAACAAAAGAAATCACGACTTCTTGTATTCTGGGGCGGTCTTATTATTTCTAACATCGGGGATTGCCGATGTTCACCCTAACCTAGTGATAGCATGTGGTACGAGCCAACAGCCCGGTAGTGAGTTTGGTGCTTCGCCACGGACTGATAGTGTAGTATGAACGTGGCAACGTCCCGGCAGCTTTGAAACATTTATTCAAATTTGTCAATTATGCCGCAAAATAATAAATCCTTTTGATAAGCAAGGAGGACGCAATAGACAATGGAAGATATAGAATAGGATTTGTTACGCGCGCGCACAAAAATATAAATAAAGCACCCGTCTTCCCCCTTTCCAATGAGCGTCCACTTACGCTGTAGCATGTACTGTGGTGAAGCTACTCTAGCAATACATATCGGGTAGCAACGGTGACGGCGGTTGGCAACCAATCTTCACAAAATAATTCGGGAAGTATTCACCGAGGCTCCTCGTGGTGGAGTTAGCATGGCAAGGCGGGATCCTCTTGCTCCCTAGCTCTTTCGGGCGGGGTGTTCTCTTTGCCATGTCTCGAGCTGCATACAAAATTTTATTTTAAGATCCCTACAAAATCTAAATTGAAGACCAATACTCCGAAGAAATAAAATCTCCAACAGGCATAACTTAACGAGCAAAAGTGTCAATGCAATAGTGATAGCTTTCATTAAGGCATATATATTCCGTAGGGCCAAGTCTTGGATGTAAAATTAACAAAATATTCTCAAAATTTCGTTCATTTAATAATTATAGAATAAGGCTAGGCAATGAAAAAAAACGACGTAGTAAATTGAATTAAAGTGTAATCGGCAAAAGCAAAAAAAATAAAAAAAAATGATTATTAATAATAGAGTCAATATAATTGTAGTTGATGGTTAATTGTATGGTCGGAAAAAATATGGGCAACAGAAGGTTAAGCTCGAAGCGCATGGGCAAATCGGAGCGCAGCGCAACCAGCTGATCAGTGAACACGATTATACATATTTGTGTACATATGTTAGATTCTGTAAAAAATCTCTTCTTTTATGTTGCTTTTGTTTGAGCTAATATTTGAGCTGGGTGTCGGTAGAATCAAAGATGATAAGCATTCACCAGACTGACACGGTCCTATATTGATCGGAGCTAAAGCGTAATGTGAAACACAAAGTCGTAAAAAGCTCAGTAGGTGCGCATGTCAGCTTGGCTGTACATGTACAGACTTACATGTATTCCTCCAGCGGAGAGTTTGCAATAAATTTTGTTTTTTTTGTCTTTCATTTGTTTTCTTTTGTCTACTGTGGCGCTTTAAATTGTTTTGATTATTTATTATGGAACAGGAGGGTTTTAAAATTGTGAGTACTTAGAAGATACTCTCCGAAACTAAGTGGGAAAAATTAAAAAAAAAAAAAATTGAGAAATGACTTTGGACTCTATCCCTACAAGAAGGGGGATAGATTTATACTATTAATTCCTTCTATATATATAAAGATATATATAAATAGATGCAATTTTTTTTTTCTTCTTCACTGCACTTGCACGCGGCTTTTAGAGGGCCCTAATAAATGCACTTTGCACAAACTTTTGGAAGTCTCTCACAAGATTTAATTAACTATTTTTTTTTTTTTTTTTTTTTTTTTTTACTAAAAACATTGTACAGCAATTTTCATGCATCTGCATGCTCCGGCCAACTTAATGGGCGATTTCATCTGATTATTCTGATCAGCGGCGCGTCAATGGGGTCTAAAAGGCTACTCTCTCTTCCGGATTCCAGACTGTGGAAACGGCGCCTGCCCTTTCTTGCTGGCATGAGCAAGGGAATGGCAGCTGATCTGCAGCTGAGGCTGACGTCTATTTTATGGTGGTAGAAATGACTTTCGGCAGGCAGGCAAGAACTGGTTAAGACTGTGACCAGATCTTGGCACAAAAAAATATATGCCGGTGAGGTGCTGGTGGCCGGCTGGCGTAGCGAAAGGTTTATCATAAGACGAACAAAAAAATGTATATTTCGCCAATCGGAATTTTCTTTTTTTTTTTTTGTTTTTGGTTCAATTTAGTTGGAATTTAAGTTAAACGAATTAAACGACTGATTTTAGTTTAATTTTTTAGTGGGGCTATGTCATAACCGCCCTAGCCAGACCTTCGAGGGTAAAGTAATTTTTGAAAAGGGTTATATCCGGGATCTACAGGGTTATATGGGGTCTCTGAGATTTTTTTCTTTCGCGGATTAGATTGAAGATAGCTGCGTTGCCTACGTGCACGCAGGCGGTTTATAGCAGCGGCAGAATCATTCGCAGCTGACCGTGACAGACAAATGCTGATCGCTATAGCGTCGTTACACAAACGCAAGCTGTAAGGATCGCTTACGCGGTATAATTTAAATAGGAAAACTGCGACCATTACACCGCCTCTCCCATGAGCGTGTACTTACGAGTGCACACAAAAATATAAACATAGCACCCCTGCTCCCCCTTTCCCGTGCATAAAAACTGTTCTCTCATATCGATTTGGGCGTCTATCATTATACAATGAGTCGGCTCAACGCATTTTTCGCAACGGCCATCGGGCTTTCCGTTACTCGCATTGGTGCAGAAAAGGGCTTATACCTATATAAGAGAAAGGGACCCGATGATACAAAAACATATGAAACTCTCCAGACGCAAAATCATCTTCTGATGCGAAAGCCTTTAAAACAAATCGAAGAGAAAAAGAAGAAAACATCGTCTTATATATATATTTGAAGTATTTGTTCGAGCTAGAGCGTGAAAATTATTAATTATTATGAAAATTGCCTTCCCAGCACCAATGCCCATTAGCTCCGCTCCAACCCTTTTACTCGATAGACAAACTGATTACAGTTCAATGTACAATACATCGATCGCCAACGTCGATAGTTTTCAATTCAATTAACTTTTCAAGATATGTAAGCAAAATTAATAAATATCGCTGACATCGTTATGAAATACTATCTATTAAATTGTGGTGCGAATGAAAGCTCCTTCCAAACCATCTTTTGTTGACCTCAATTGCACTGGGCAGATTCTATGTACATTTTGCTTGAGAAATCCCGTGTTGGTCTTGAGAGTCTCAACAATCAACAATGCGACATCGCATCCGGGATGTAGTTGTGACTACTAACCATTGACCATTGTCTTCGGCGATCAGTACTAGACATCCAATCACCTCCTCCCAGCGTTCCTACATCAGCGTAGTTTTGACCAATTCTTAGTCAAATGGTTTTACTAGAGTATTAAGATAGTGGAGATAGTGCTCTTAAGTTATTCGGGTTCGCGCTGGCGCTGGCACCCAAGTCCGACACTAACTATATGTGGCATGCCTTCGTCAGGAAGTATACGAGCACCGCTAAATACACCTTGACACCTCGTATGTTAAAATGCATCCAATTTGGTCCTGCGAAGTCTGTTCACGCTCGTTGAGAGGGGTAAATATTGACTCGCACTCGGCCTCCTGGCAGCGGTCTCTTGACCTGATTGCCCAAGACATGTCGAAGACGAAAGCAGGTAATTTATACCACATTGCTGGCATTGGAGCATTACTGCGAGGAGCATAACCATTGAGCCCGGCATGTAAATATGTTTCGATTAGCGTAACTTATTCATTTATGACTATATGATATTTATGCATAAAATAGGGCCTAAAAGGCTACTCTCTCTTCCGGATTCCAGACTGTGGAAACGGCGCCTGCCCTTTCTTGCTGGCATGAGCAAGGGAATGGCAGCTGATCTGCAGCTGAGGCTGACGTCTATTTTATGGTGGTAGAAATGACTTTCGGCAGGCAGGCAAGAACTGGTTAAAACTGTGACCAGATCTTGGTACAAAGAAATATATGCCGGTGAGGTGCTGGTGGCCGGGTGGCGTAGCGAATTTTGGTTCAATTTAGTTGGAATTTAAATTAAACGAATTAAACGACTGATGCCCGAACGGTTTATACCATTCGCAGCTGACCGTGACAGACAAATGCTGATCGGTATAGCGTCGTAACACAAACGCAAGCTGTTAGGATCGCTTACGCGGTTTAATTTAAATAGCAAAACTGCGACCATTACACCACCCCATAATATCCTACCGTTAGACGCGTATATTAGCGGGAATTACTCTAATGTCATTTTCCTTGCTGATTTTGAAGGGAATAAAAACAATTTCCGAGTTTCTTTTTGATAAACTGGGGAGCCAGTTAGCATTAAAATTGTGTGAGAATTTACTAAGCGCGAAATTTCGACAGAATACCTCCTGTCATTCACGAAAAGAAACAGGCTTGCTGCGTAAATTATATTGAGCCGCATTGCGCTCATAGGCTTTCCTGATGTTTTTCTGAATATCTGTCCTTAGCAATGTCAAATGGTCAGACCGCAAAAGGGGGCCAGCGGTTCTTCCAATAAGGACAACTCCTTCAATAATATGTAATCGGTACCATGAGTGATCATATCCACCCCGAATAGGGCACGGTATGGAGAACATCCAATCGATTGGTGAAAAGCAGACCTTAAGGAGCATGAAATCCCTGTAATATGTTCATCCCAATGGGTCTGATCCTGTTTTAAATACGAGCGAATGGCGGCGAGTATTGAGCGGTTAACTCGTTCTGCAGCATTGCTCTGTGGTGAATATAGAGCTGTATACAGATGCTCAATGCCAAGTTCGGCTAAGAAGACATCGAACTCACAAGCTTTTGCTTCCAGGGTATTGCCCAAGCAGGTCAATATAAGACCTTTGAAATGGTCTGCAAGCTGGGATGTGGGCACCCATAGGTGGCCGAAGGGTATAATTTGGAGCCTTAGTTTCTCTACATATCTCGCAATTTCGTATGTACTCACGTACATCTTTAACTAATCCTGGCCAGAACAAATGTCTGCGGATTTTCTCAATAGTTTTTTGCATGACGGCGTGAGACGACGTTTTTCGGTGCGAATGTTCGGTGCGTACATACAAAAACTTATCAACGATTTTTATGTCCGGAAACTGAGTAAAATTTTGAGAAAATTTGTCTTTTAGTTGTACATAGTCAGCGTCCATAAATGTATCAGACTCAAGATCTATTACAGGACCCATGTCTAATTGAGCGATTTCATTCTCAGGCAACCGAGATAAAGCGTCGGGAATAATGTTTTCTTTGCCTTTCCGATGGGAGACGGAGAGTGAGATCGGAAAAGTTCCATATAAACCGACGATACCAACCGCAAACTCCTAGAAATCCTCGAACTTGCTTCAAGTTTTTTGGCGGCCTCCAATTTCAATACAAGCTACTTTTTCCGGATTTGTACAAATATCTCCGCTACCAATCACGTAGCCAAGATAATTGATACTTGTTACACAGAATTGACTTTTCGAAATATTTTAAGTCAAGTTGGCTTTTCTAAACTGCTCTTTTCTGAAATCCTCTGACACAATACACAGGTCATCTCAATAACCAAATACGCAATAGCGCAGGTCAGAAGTAATTATCTAGTCCATTAACCGACACATGGTAGAAGGCGCGTTACAAAGGCCAAAGGGCATGACATTTAACTGATATAGTGGTCTTCCGGGGACCGTAAAAGCAGTGAGAGGCCTTGAATCCTCGGAAATTTAGTTTCGAAATTATGTTCGCCTTAGGTAGCCGCGAAAAAATGCCATCGATGCTCGGCAGAGGATAAGCATCTTTTTTTGAGGCGTCATTTAGTCTTCGACCATCCAGACAAAAGCGAACCTTGTTGGGCTTAAGGACGAGTCGCATAGGCGAGCTCCAGGCGCTTACAGAAGGCTCAATAACTCCAAGCTGTAACATGCGATCAATTTCTGCATATAACAACTTTTTTACGGCCAGACTTACAGGATAGAATCTTTGTTGCCCTGGACGTGCGTCTCCTATATCTATATGGTGTTGGATCAAGGTTGTGCGGTCTAATCTATCAGCAGCGTTGAGGAACTGCTTTACTACGTGCAGCTGTTGCGTTTGCTGGCTATGTAAGGGGTATGCAATCGACTCTATTTCCTGCTCTTTTTCCTTTGATTCTTGATTCTTTGATTCAAAGGCTCTCCAAAAATCATGACCCAAAATTAGATATTATTTTATAGAAGGAATCACACATAGTTTCAAGCACTTGGTAGCCGATTTATACTGCATTTTAACTTCAAGCACTCCGATGACTTTCTGACTATGGCCATTTGCTGTTCTGACATGCGATTTAAGAGGCTAAAATTCCGGCATTGCGGTAAAATCTTGTTATGCAAGCGTAGAACCTATGCAGCTAATATTCGCGCCTGTATCCAATAGACCCAGCTCGGTAAAGGTTAAAAATGACACTGCGGCATAGCTGCGCATATCGGTGGGATTGCAAAAAACTGTCGAAACTAAAAGCTTGCTATGTTGTTTGATTTTTGAATAATAATTTTCAAGCGCTGCGTACGTGAAGAAATACGGGGTTTTTCTTCATAAAAAATCTTATTTCGGACATGCAAATAATTAGCTAACCGTTCATGATACGGTAAAAATCGTCATATAATAATTTTAGCTATTTCTAAATTGTAGGAATGTGACTTTAAAGTCTGTCTAGGGAACAAGCTTTTGCTTTGGTCCACAGGTACAAAGTTCGTATGGGAAATAATTAGATTTTTGGGGGCATCCGACTGCTGCTGGATGCACCCTTCTGTTAGTTTTCCGAAGCTTTACGGATACAGTTTTGGCACTGGGGCTTATAAATGTTGGGTGCCCCGCATCCGTAACAAAATATACGGCGGTCAGCAAGGCAATTTTTCCACAGATGCCCTTGCTCTTCGCAGTTCCAACATTTAATGTTGGCATGAAATCTTCGAATTGCTTCGATGTCAAAGTTTGTATCTTCTGAATTTTCTACTTCCGGTTCTACTAGCGACGGCCAATAGTCCTGGATTTATTCAAACCATCAGTGCGACAACTGAGCTCATGAACTAAATTCTCGTTCATTTGGACCAATCTACGTAGATGGTCAACTGAACTTATTGGCTGGTATAGCAGTTTATTTTGGGTTTCGGGTAATAAATTATTTTTTAAAATTTTGATTAACTCCTCCTCGTCAATTTTAATTGCAAATTTATTGATCAGTGACGCTACAGTGTCATGGAACGACACAAATGTTTCCACAGGGTTTTGCTTTCAAGCTCTTACCAGTTCCTTGCTCATAAAATCGGAGCGGTAATCTTTGTACTGATGGTGAAGTGCAGTACAAAATTCAGTCCAGACGATGTGGTCTAGCTGCTTGTGGTACCGCCAGTACTAGTCACGGGCCTAAAAATAGCACATATAAGTGCTTACAGAGACCCATAAAGTCGCTGTCTAAAGTTTCATCAGTCAATGTTTTGTATAGAAATTCTTCTACCCCTAATCATTCGGTAGACCCATCGAAATGAAGAATCCATTTTTGCATGGTGTCAGCAATTTTTCCATTTCGGAATTACAAACTACTAGGCGACACCGGGATCGGGGTTGGCAACACTCTTGGAAAGGGTGGTGCTTGTATTTGCACTGATGACATAACGCGAGTGATTGATTGTTCGATCATCTCCTGAATTATCCTATAGTCCAATCCCAGATTTTGGCGGGTATTATTGGACTGAGTGGGTCTTCCTCTTCTTCTTACACAAGGAGCTGGTCGTGCAGGAGCGATTTCAGGTGGATTCATGCTATTGCTAGCGTCGAGTCCTGATTGTGATACGTCACTATCATCTAATAACCTTGCTGTTGGATTCTCGCCACTCTGGGTCGGACCAGGATTAAGACATTTTGCTAGACTGCGCTTTACCGTTCTCCCTATGGAGGAGGAGCAGATTGTGCGTCATGAGTCAAATATAAACTCATTTTTTTTTTATATTCAACCTCGGGCCCCACGTTGGGCGCCAAGGATTTATGTAGGATGTACTGTGGTAAAGCTACTCTAGCAATACATATCGAATAGCAACGGTGACGGCGGTTGGCAGCCAATCTTCACAAAATAATTCGGGAAGTATTCACCGAGGCTCCTCGTGGTGGAGTTAGCATGGCAAGGCGGGATTCTCTTGCTCCCTAGCTCTTTCGGGTGGGGGTGTTCTTTTTGCCATGTCTCGAGCTGCATACAAAATTTTATTTTAAGATCCCTACAGAATCTAAATTGAAGACCGATACTCCGAAGAAACAAAATCTCAAACAGGCATAACTTAACGAGCACTAAAAGTGCCAATACAATGGTGATAGCTTTCATTAGGGCATATATATTCCGTAGAGGCGAAGTCTTGGATGTAAGCTGACTCTCACGTTCGATACCCTCCCAGCCATGATCTTCAGCTTTAAGGTTTTGAAGATCCAAAAAAAAAAACATTCTTCTACGCCATTATATCACTATGTCACCAGGAAACAAAACATAGCAGTTCATATTTAAAATCCGTAATTAATATTTATTATAATCAAAAGCATTATTCAATGAAATTTAATCCTTTCGTTAGATAATCCGCATATTAGTACAAGTGGCATTAATGATTCAATAATACTTCAGTAACTAAAACTAGTCAGTTAATACTTTTACAATTGCTCAAAAATTTTGAAAAATAATTCATTTTAAAAACTATTAAAAATTAAAAAAAATTCTCAAAATTTCGCTTTTATGTTGCTTCTATTTAAGCTAATATTTGAGCGGGGTGTAGGTAGAATCAAAGATGATAAGCATTCACCAGACTGACACGGTCATAAACATATTGATCGGAGCTAAAGCGTAATGTGAAACAGAAAGTTGTAAAAAGCTCAGCAGGTGCGCATGTCAGCTTGGATGTTTATGTACAGACTTACATGTATTCCTCCAGCGGAGAGTTTGCAATAAATGTTATTTTTTTTGTCTTTCATTTGCTTTCTTTTGTCTTCTGTGGGGCTTTAAATTGTTTTGATTATTTATTATGGCACAGGAGGGTTTTAAAATTGTGAGTACTTAGAAGATACTCTCCGAAACTAAGTGGGAAAAATTAAAAAAAAAAAAAAATATCAGAAATGACTTTAGACTCTATCCCTACAAGAAGGGGGATAGATTTATACTATTAATTCCTTCTATATATATAAAGATATATATATATATAGATGACATTTTTTTTCTTTTTCACTGCACTTGCACGAGGTTTTTAAAGGGGCCCTAATAAATGCACTTTGCACAAACTTTTGGAAGTCTCTCACAAGATTTAATGAACAATTGTTTTTTTTTTTTTTTTTACTTAAAACATTTAACAGCAATTTTCATGCATGCTCCAGCCAACTTAATGGGCGATGTCATCTGGGCTTCTGATCAGCGGCGCGTCAATGGGGCCTAAAAGGCTACTCCCTCTTCCGGATTACAGACTGTGGAAACGGCGCTTGGCCTTATATGCCGGTGAGGTGCTGGTGGCCGGGTGGCGTAGCGAAAGGTTTATCATAAAACGAACAAAAAAATGTATATTTCGCCAATCGGAATTTCTTTTTTTTTTTTGGGTTTTGGTTAAATTTGGTGGGAATTTAGGTTAAACGAATTAAACGACTGATTTTAGTTTAATTTTTTAGTGGGGCTATGTCAGAACCGCCCTAGCCAGACCTTCGAAACATAGCACCCCTCCTCCCCCTTTCCCGTGCATAAAAACTGTTCTCTCATATCGATTTGGGCGTCTATCATGAGCCACCAACTACAACGCAGTGTGCTGCCTACAGCACTGATGGAATATACGAGACTCGAGCGCTTATTGATCTATACAATGAGTCGCCTCAACGCATCATTCGCAACGGCCATCGGGCTTTCCGTTACTCGCATTGGTGCAGAAGGGGCTTATACCTATATAAGAGAAAAGGGCCCGATGATACAAAAACATATGAAACTCTCCAGACGGAAAATCATCTTCTGATGCGAAAGCCTTTATAACAAATCGAAGAGAAAAAGTATTTGTTCGAGCTAGAGCGTGAAAATTATTAATTATTATGAAAATTGCCTTCCCAGCACCAATGCCCATTAGCTCCGCTCCAATCCCTTTACTCGATAGACAAACTGATTACAGTTCAATGTACAATACATCGATCGGCAACGTCGATAGTTTTCAATTCAATTAACTTTTCAAGATATGTAAGCAAAATTAATAAATATCGCTGACATCGTTACGAAATACTATCTATTAAATTGTGGTGCGAATGAAAACTCCTTCCAAACCATCTTTTGTTGACTTCAATTGCACTGGGCAGATTCTATGTACATTTCGCTTGAGAAATCCCGTCTTGGTCTTGAGAGTCTCAACAATCACTGCGACATCGCATCCGGGATGTAGTTCTGACTACCAACCATTGACCATTGTCTTCGGCGATCAGTACTAGACATCCAATCACCTCCTCCTACAGCGTTCCTACATCAGCGTAGTTTTGACCAATTCTTAGTCAAATGGTTTTACTAGAGTATTAAGATAGTGGAGATAGTGCTCTTAAGTTATTCGGGTTCGCGCTGGCGCTGGCGCCCAAGTCCGACACTAACTATATATGGCATGCCTTCGTCAGGAAGTATACGAGCACCGCTAAATACACCTTGACACCTCGTATGTTAAAATGCATCCAATTTGGTCCTGCGAAGTCTGTTCACGCTCGTTGAGAGGGGTAAATATTGACTCGCACTCGGCCTCCTGGCAGCGGTCTCTTGACCTGATTGCCCAAGACATGTCGAAGACGAGAGCAGGTAATTTATACCACATTGCTGGCATTGGAGCATAACTGCGAGGAGCAAAACCATTGAGCCCGGCATGTAAATATGTTTCGATTAGCGTAACTTATTCATTTATGACTATATGATATTTATGCATTAAAATAGGATTTTTTTTGTTTTATAAATTTCAGATCTGGTATCCTGTTACTCTATTTTAGCAACGTTTACCAGAGTGACGTAATTACTATATACATATATTTACAGTTACATGCTTAGGGGTATTTATTGCAGTTTATGACCTATATATATCGATCGACTAGGCCAGTTGGGTAGGTCCTCTTCAGTCGCCTTTTTCTCCGCCTCCTTCGGAAAAGTTCCATATAAACCGACGATACCAACCGCAAACTCCTAGAAATCCTCGAACTTGCTTCAAGTTTTTTGGCGGCCTCCAATTTCAATACAAGCTACTTTTTCCGGATCTGTACAAATATCTCCGCTACCAATCACGTAGCCAAGATAATTGATACTTGTTACACAGAATTGACTTTTCGAAATATTTTAAGTCAAGTTGGCTTTTCTAAACTGCTCTTTTCTGAAATCCTCTGACACAATACACAGGTCATCTAAATAACCAAATACGCAATAGCGCAGGTCAGAAGTAATTATCTAGTCCATTAACCGACACATGGTAGAAGGCGCGTTACAAAGGCCAAAGGGCATGACATTTAACTGATATAGTGGTCTTCCGGGGACCGTAAAAGCAGTGAGAGGCCTTGAATCCTCGGAAATTTAGTTTCGAAATTATGTTCGCCTTAGGTAGCCGCGAAAAAATGCCATCGATGCTCGGCAGAGGATAAGCATCTTTTTTTGAGGCGTCATTCAGTCTTCGACCATCCAGACAAAGGCGAACCTTGTTGGGCTTAAGGACGAGTCGCATAGGCGAGCTCCAGGCGCTTACAGAAGGCTCAATAACTCCATCTGTAACATGCGATCAATTTCTGCATATAACAACTTTTTTACGGCCAGACTTACAGGATAGAATCTTTGTTTCCCTGGACGTGCGTCTCCTATATCTATATGGTGTTGGATCAAGGTTGTGCGGTCTAATCTATCAGCAGCGTTGAGGAACTGCTTTACTACGTGCAGCTGTTGCGTTTGCTGGCTATGTAAGGGGTATGCAATCGACTCTATTTCCTGCTCTTTTTCCTTTGATTTTAGCTCTACAGAATTTATAATGCTTGGCGCAAGCTCAAAGGCTCTCCAAAAATCATGACCCAAAATTAGATATTATTTTATAGAAGGAATCACACATAGTTTCAAGCACTTGGTAGCCGATTTATACTGCATTTTAACTTCAAGCACTCCGATGACTTTCTGACTATGGCCATTTGCTGTTCTGACATGCGATTTAAGAGGCTAAAATTCCGGCATTGCGGTAAAATCTTGTTATGCAAGCGTAGAACCTATGCAGCTAATATTCGCGCCTGTATCCAATAGACCCAGCTCGGTAAAGGTTAAACATGACACTGCGGCATAGCTGCGCATATCGGTGGGATTGCAAAAAACTGTCGAAACTAAAAGCTTGCTATGTTGTTTGATTTTTGAATAATAATTTTCAAGCGCTGCGTACGTGAAGAAATACGGGGTTTTTCTTCATAAAAAATCTTATTTCGGACATGCAAATAATTAGCTAACCGTTCATGATACGGTAAAAATCGTCATATAATAATTTTAGCTATTTCTAAATTGTAGGAATGTGACTTTAAAGTCTGTGTAGGGACCAAGCTTTTGCTTTGGTCCACAGGTACAAAGTTCGTATGGGAAATAATTAGATTTTTGGGGGCATCCGACTGCTGCTGGATGCACCCTTCTGTTAGTTTTCCGAAGCTTTACGGATACAGTTTTGGCACTGGGGCTTATAAATGTTGGGTGCCCCGCATCAGTAACAAAATATACGGCGGTCAGCAAGGCAATTTTTCCACAGATGCCCTTGCTCTTCGCAGTTCCAACATTTAATGTTGGCATGAAATCTTCGAATTGCTTCGATGTCAAAGTTTGTATCTTCTGAATTTTCTACTTCCGGCTCTACTAGCGACGGCCAATAGTCCTGGATTTATTCAAACCATCAGTGCGACAACTGAGCTCATGAACTAAATTCTCGTTCATTTGGACCAATCTACGTAGATGGTCAACTGAACTTATTGGCTGGTATAGCAGTTTATTTTGGGTTTCGGGTAATAAATTATTTTTTAAAATTTTGATTAACTCCTCCTCGTTAATTGCAAATTTATTGATCAGTGACGCTACAGTGTCATGGAACGACACAAATGTTTCCACAGGGTTTTGCTTTCAAGCTCTTACCAGTTCCTTGCTCATAAAATCGGAGCGGTAATCTTTGTACTGATGGTGAAGTGCAGTACAAAATTCAGTCCAGACGATGTGGTCTAGCTGCTTGTGGTACCGCCAGTACTAGTCACGGGCCTAAAAATAGCACATATAAGTGCTTACAGAGACCCATAAGGTCGCTGTCTAAAGTTTCATCAGTCAATGTTTTGTATAGAAATTCTTCTTCCCCTAATCATTCGGTAGACCCATCGAAATGAAGAATCCATTTTTGCATGGTGTCAGCAATTTTTCCATTTCGGAATTACAAACTACTAGGCGACACCGGGATCGGGGTTGGCAACACTCTTGGAAAGGGTGGTGCTTGTATTTGCACTGATGACATAACGCGAGTGATTGATTGTTCGATCATCTCCTGAATTATCCTATAGTCCAATCCCAGATTTTGGCGGGTATTATTGGACTGAGTGGGTCTTCCTCTTCTTCTTACACAAGGAGCTGGTCGTGCAGGAGCGATTTCAGGTGGATTCATGCTATTGCTAGCGTCGAGTCCTGATTGTGATACGTCACTATCATCTAATAACCTTGCTGTTGGATTCTCGCCACTCTGGGTCGGACCAGGATTAAGACATTTTGCTAGACTGCGCTTTACCGTTCTCCCTATGGAGGAGGAGCAGATTGTGCGTCATGAGTCAAATATAAACTCATTTTTTTTTTTATATTCAACCTCGGGCCCCACGTTGGGCGCCAAGGATTTATGTAGGATGTACTGTGGTAAAGCTACTCTAGCAATACATATCGGATAGCAACGGTGACGGCGGTTGGCAGCCAATCTTCACAAAATAATTCGGGAAGTATTCACCGAGGCTCCTCGTGGTGGAGTTAGCATGGCAAGGCGGGATTCTCTTGCTCCCTAGCTCTTTCGGGTGGGGGTGTTCTTTTTGCCATGTCTCGAGCTGCATACAAAATTTTATTTTAAGATCCCTACAGAATCTAAATTGAAGACCGATACTCCGAAGAAACAAAATCTCAAACAGGCATAACTTAACGAGCACTAAAAGTGCCAATACAATGGTGATAGCTTTCATTAGGGCATATATATTCCGTAGAGGCGAAGTCTTGGATGTAAGCTGACTCTCACGTTCGATACCCTCCCAGCCATGATCTTCAGCTTTAAGGTTTTGAAGATCCCAAAAAAAAAACATTCTTCTACGCCATTATATCACTATGTCACCAGGAAACAAAACATAGCAGTTCATATTTAAAATCCGTAATTAATATTTATTATAATCAAAAGCATTATTCAATGAAATTTAATCCTTTCGTTAGATAATCCGCATATTAGTACAAGTGGCATTAATGATTCAATAATAATTCAGTAACTAAAACTAGTCAGTTAATACTTTTACAATTGCTCAAAAATTTTGAAAAATAATTCATTTTAAAAACTATTAAAAATTAAAAAAATTCTCAAAATTTCGCTTTTATGTTGCTTCTGTTTAAGCTAATATTTGAGCGGGGTGTAGGTAGAATCAAAGATGATAAGCATTCACCAGACTGACACGGTCATAAACATATTGATCGGAGCTAAAGCGTAATGTGAAACAGAAAGTTGTAAAAAGGTCAGCAGGTGCGCATGTCAGCTTGGATGTTTATGTACAGACTTACATGTATTCCTCCAGCGGAGAGTTTGCAATAAATGTTATTTTTTTTGTCTTTCATTTGCTTTCTTTTGTCTTCTGTGGGGCTTTAAATTGTTTTGATTATTTATTATGGCACAGGAGGGTTTTAAAATTGTGAGTACTTAGAAGATACTCTCCGAAACTAAGTGGGAAAAATTAAAAAAAAAAAAAAATCTGAAATGACTTTAGACTCTATCCCTACAAGAAGGGGGATAGATTTATACTATTAATTCCTTCTATATATATAAAGATATATATATATAGATGAAATTTTTTTTCTTTTTCACTGCACTTGCACGAGGTTTTTAAAGGGGCCCTAATAAATGCACTTTGCACAAACTTTTGGAAGTCTCTCACAAGATTTAATGAAAAATTGTTTTTTTTTTTTTTTTTTACTTAAAACATTTAACAGCAATTTTCATGCATGCTCCAGCCAACTTAATGGGCGATGTCATCTGGGCTTCTGATCAGCGGCGCGTCAATGGGGCCTAAAAGGCTACTCCCTCTTCCGGATTACAGACTGTGGAAACGGCGCTTGGCCTTTCTTGCTGGCATGAGCAAGGGAATGGCAGCTGATCTGCTGTTAGAGGCTGACGTCTATTTAATGGAGGCAGAATGACATTGCCGTCCCACGAAATTACAGTGCCGTCCAATGGGCACACGTGGCGGTTGCCTCAAAATAAGTGGGTTTTTATGTCAGAGACGGCCGCAGCAAGATTGATTCCTCCAAAAATTACTTTCGGCACGCAGGCAAGATATGGTTAAAAATGTGACCAGATCTTGGCACAAAAAAATATATGCCGGTGAGGTGCTGGTGGCCGGGTGGCGTAGCGAAAGGTTTATCATAAAACGAACAAAAAAATGTATATTTCGCCAATCGGAATTTCTTTTTTTTTTTTGGGTTTTGGTTAAATTTGGTGGGAATTTAGGTTAAACGAATTAAACGACTGGCCCTAGCCAGACCTTCGAAACATAGCACCCCTCCTCCCCCTTTCCCGTGCATAAAAACTGTTCTCTCATATTGATTTGGGCGTCTATCATAAGCCACCAACTACAACGCAGTTTGCTGCCTACAGCACTGATGGAATATACGAGACTCGAGCGCTTATTGATCTATACAATGAGTCGCCTCAACGCATCTTTCGCAACGGCCATCGGGCTTTCCGTTACTCGCATTGGTGCAGAAGGGGCTTATACCTATATAAGAGAAAAGGGCCCGATGATACAAAAACATATGAAACTCTCCAGACGGAAAATCATCTTCTGATGCGAAAGCCTTTATAACAAATCGAAAAGAAAAAGTATTGAAGTATTTGTTCGAGCTAGAGCGTGAAAATTATTAATTATTATGAAAATTGCCTTCCCAGCACCAATGCCCATTAGCTCCGCTCCAATCCCTTTACTCGATAGACAAACTGATTACAGTTCAATGTACAATACATCGATCGGCAACGTCGATAGTTTTCAATTCAATTAACTTTTCAAGATATGTAAGCAAAATTAATAAATATCGCTGACATCGTTACGAAATACTATCTATTAAATTGTGGTGCGAATGAAAGCTCCTTCCAAACCATCTTTTGTTGACTTCAATTGCACTGGGCAGATTCTATGTACATTTCGCTTGAGAAATCCCGTCTTGGTCTTGAGAGTCTCAACAATCACTGCGACATCGCATCCGGGATGTAGTTCTGACTACTAACCATTGACCATTGTCTTCGGCGATCAGTACTAGACATCCAATCACCTCCTCCTACAGCGTTCCTACATCAGCGTAGTTTTGACCAATTCTTAGTCAAATGGTTTTACTAGAGTATTAAGATAGTGGAGATAGTGCTCTTAAGTTATTCGGGTTCGCTCTGGCGCTGGCGCCCAAGTCCGACACTAACTATATATGGCATGCCTTCGTCAGGAAGTATACGAGCACCGCTAAATACACCTTGACACCTCGTATGTTAAAATGCATCCAATTTGGTCCTGCGAAGTCTGTTCACGCTCGTTGAGAGGGGTAAATATTGACTCGCACTCGGCCTCCTGGCAGCGGTCTCTTGACCTGATTGCCCAAGACATGTCGAAGACGAAAGCAGGTAATTTATACCACATTGCTGGCATTGGAGCATAACTGCGAGGAGCATAACCATTGAGCCCGGCATGTAAATATGTTTCGATTAGCGTAACTTATTCATTTATGACTATATGATATTTATGCATTAAAATAGGATTTTTTTTGTTTTATAAATTTCAGATCTGGTATCCTGTTACTCTATTTTAGCAACGTTTACCAGAGTGACGTAATTACTATATACATATATTTACAGTTACATGCTTAGGGGTATTTATTGCAGTTTATGACCTATATATATCGATCGACTAGGCCAGTTGGGTAGGTCCTCTTCAGTCGCCTTTTTCTCCGCCTCCTTAGCAGTTTCCTTGCCAGGACGCTAGAATGGTTGTGGAGCTTTGTTGAGTAGCTCGATTAAAATAGGATACTTTGTGCCAGTTGGTAGATCAGCCTTTAGCAATCGCTCACATACGCGTATAATCGAAAATCCGGCTTTTCTTGAATGAAGGGATTCAAGGATTGCATTTTTGGAGGCCTAATTGGTAAAAATACCATAATGAATTCCTCACGCAGCTTTAATTTTTGCAAATTATAAATTATATAGCGAAGGCCTCCATTTCTGTAATTTGCCGCTTTCTAGCTCTACGCCACCTAAAAACGTAGCTGAAATTTCAAAAGTTGGCTTGTAAATTTACATACCCCGATAACATCGTAAGTCTCCCTCGTCTCGAGGCAACTGACTGCAAGTAAAAACGTTCCCTTCCTTTATTCAGGCAGTGCTTCGTCGCTGCAGCGCCATTGCGCGTTCCTACTCATGCCTTACAAAACCAGGGAACTCCCACCATAAGGTTGCATTCTTCAAGTCCGTTGGATACAATCCCCGGGATACAATATCTGCTGGGCTTAATTTTTTTTGACTTTACTTTATACCAATCGTGAATATTGCTTCACTTTTGTGAAGTCGTCCATTTCCGGATGCATGCGATGACAACCAGTTGGGACATAATTGTGAAGTCTGTTAAATATCGTGCCTGCGAAACCCTTAGATGCGTCAGAGCACCCGAAAAGCTGCAATGAATCCACCTTAAACGTGATGGAATTCAGTTCCTCTCGATAACTTCATTCCAGTTGTGCTTTAGAAGCCATAATTCCCGGACGAATATCTTGCCTAGTATCAGTATAGGACTCAAAAAAGTGGTCGACCACTTGAGCTAGATCTGATAGCGATGTTTGAAAAAAAACAAATTCAGAAATGTCTTTGGACTCTACCCCAACAAGAAGGGGGTTAGATTTTTACTATTAATTCCTTCTATATATATAAAGATATATATATATATAGATGTTAATTTTTTTTCTTTTTCACTGCACTTGCACGAGGTTTTTAGAGGGCCCTAATAAATGCACTTTGCACAAACTTTTGGAAGTCTCTCAGATTTAGTTTACTATTTTTTTTAATTTTTTTTTTTTTTTATTTTTTTTTTTACTAAAATCATTGTACAGCAATTTTCATGCATCTGCACGCTCCGGCCAACTTAATGGGCGATGTCATCTGGGCTTCTGATCAGCGGCGCGTCAATGGGGCCTAAAAGGCTACTCTCTCTTCCGGATTCCAGACTGTGGAAACGGCGCCTGCCCTTTCTTGCTGGCATGAGCAAGGGAATGGCAGCTGATCTGCAGCTGAGGCTGACGTCTATTTTATGGTGGTAGAAATGACTTTCGGCAGGCAGGCAAGAACTGGTTAAAACTGTGACCAGATCTTGGCACAAAGAAATATATGCCGGTGAGGTGCTGGTGGCCGGGTGGCGTAGCGAATTTTGGTTCAATTTAGTTGGAATTTAAATTAAACGAATTAAGCGACTGATGCCCGAACGGTTTATACCATTCGCAGCCGACCGTGACAGACAAATGCTGATCGGTATAGCGTCGTAACACAAACGCAAGCTGTTAGGATCGCTTACGCGGTTTAATTTAAATAGCAAAACTGCGACCATTACACCACCCCATAATATCCTACCGTTAGACGCGTATACTAGCGGGAATTACTCTAATGTCATTTTCATTGCTGATTTTGAAGGGAATAAAAACAATTTCCGAGTTTCTTTTTGATAAACTGGGGAGCCAGTTAGCATTAAAATTGTGTGAGAATTTACTAAGCGCGAAATTTCGACAGAACACCTCCTGTCATTCACGAAAAGAAACAGGCTTGCTGCGTAAATTATATTGAGCCGCATTGCGCTCATAGGCTTCTCTGATGTTTTTCTGAATATCTGTCCTTAGCAATGTCAAATGGTCAGACCGCAACAGGGGGACCAGCGGTTCTTCCAATAAGGACAACTCCTTCAATAATTTGTAATCGGTACCATGAGTGATCATGTCCACCCCGAATAGGGCACGGTATGGAGAACATCCAATCGATTGGTGAAAAGCAGACCTTAAGGAGCATGAAATCCCTGTAATATGTTCATCCTAATGGGTCTGATCCTGTTTTAAAGACGAGCGAATGGCGGCGAGTATTGAGCGGTTAACTCGTTCTGCAGCATTGCTCTGCGGTGAATATAAAGCTGTATACAGATGCTCAAATCCAAGTTCGGCTAAGAAGACATCGAACTCACGAGCTTTTGCTTCTAGGGTATTGCCCAAGCAGGTCAATATAAAACCTTTGAAATGGTCTGCAAACTGGGATGTGGGCACCCATAGGTGGCCGAAGGGTATAATTTGGAGCCTTAGTTTCTCTACATATCTCGCAATTTCGTATGTACTCACGTACATCTTTAACTAATCCTGGCCAGAACAAATGTCTGCGGATTTTCTCAATAGTTTTTTGCATGACGGCGTGAGACGACGTTATGCTGTCATGGACTTGGTTGAGCACATCGACTTTAAGTCGATCAGGCACCCATAGTTTCCACGAAGGATTTTCTTGTGTCGAGTCTCCTCTCGAATGTTCGGTGCGTACATACAAAAACTTATCAACGATTTTTATGTCCGGAAACTGAGTAAAATTTTGAGAAAATTTGTCTTTTAGTTGTACATAGCTAGCGTCCATAAATGTATCAGACTCAGATTCTATTACAGGACCCATGTCTAATTGAGCGATTTCATTCTCAGGCAACCGAGATAAAGCGTCGGGAATAATGTTTTCTTTGCCTTTCCGATGGGAGACGGAGAGTGAGATCGGAAAAGTTCCATATAAACCGACGATACCAACCGCAAACTCCTAGAAATCCTCGAACTTGCTTCAAGTTTTTTGGCGGCCTCCAATTTCAATACAAGCTACTTTTTCCGGATTTGTACAAATATCTCCGCTACCAATCACGTAGCCAAGATAATTGATACTTGTTACACAGAATTGACTTTTCGAAATATTTTAAGTCAAGTTGGCTTTTCTAAACTGCTCTTTTCTGAAATCCTCTGACACAATACACAGGTCATCTCAATAACCAAATACGCAATAGCGCAGGTCAGAAGTAATTATCTAGTCCATTAACCGACACATGGTAGAAGGCGCGTTACAAAGGCCAAAGGGCATGACATTTAACTGATATAGTGGTCTTCCGGGGACCGTAAAAGCAGTGAGAGGCCTTGAATCCTCGGAAAGTTCTATTTGCCAATAGGCGTCTTTCAAATTTAGTTTCGAAATTATGTTCGCCTTAGGTAGCCGCGAAAAAATGCCATCGAGGCTCGGCAGAGGATAAGCATCTTTTTTTGTGGCGTCATTCAGTCTTCGACCATCCAGACAAAGGCGAACCTTGTTGGGCTTAAGGACGAGTCGCATAGGCGAGCTCCAGGCGCTTACAGAAGGCTCAATAACTCCAAGCTGTAACATGCGATCAATTTCTGCATATAACAACTTTTTTACGGCCAGACTTACAGGATAGAATCTTTGTTTCCCTGGACGTGCGTCTCCTATATCTATATGGTGTTGGATCAATGTTGTGCGGTCTAATCTATCAGCAGCGTTGAAGAACTGCTTTACTGCGTGCAGCTGTTGCGTTTGCTGGCTATGTAAGGGGTATGCAATCGACTCTGTTTCCTGCTCTTTTTCCTTTGATTTTTGCTGTACAGAATTTATAATGCTTGGCGCAAGCTCAAAGGCTCTCCAAAAATCATGACCCAAAATTAGATATTAGTTTATAGAAGGAATCACACACAGTTTCAAGGACTTGGTAGCCGATTTATACTGCATTTTAACTTCAAGCACTCCGATGACTTTCTGACTATGGCCATCTGCTGTTCTGACATGCGATTTAATAGGCTTAAATACCGGCATTGCGGTAAAATCTTGTTGTGCAAGGGTAGAACCTATGCAGCTAATATTCGCGCCTGTATCCAATAGACCAAGCTCGTTAAAGGTAAAAAGTGACACTTCGGCATATCTGCGCATATCGGTGGGATTGCAAAAAACTGTCGAAACTAAAAGCTTGCTATGTTGTTTGATTTTTGAATAATAATTTTTCAAGCGCTGAGTACGTGGAGAAATACGGGGTTTTGCTTCATAAAAAATCTTATTTCGGACATGCAAATAATTAGCTAACCGTTCATGATACGGTAAAAATCGTCATATAATAATTTTTAGCTATTTCTAAATTGTTGGAATGTGACTTTAAAGTCTGTCTAGGGACCAAGCTTTTGCTTTGGTCCACAGGTACAAAGTTCGTATGGGAATTAATTAGATTTTTGGGGGCATCCGACTGCTGCTGGATGCACCCTTCTGTTAGTTTTCCGAAGCTTTACGGATACAGTTTTGGCACTGGGGCCTTACGGCGGTCAGCAAGGCAATTTTCCCACAAATGCCCTTGCTCTTTGCAGTTCCAACATTTAATGTTGGCTTGACATCTACGAATGTTGCGAATTGTTGTTTGTATCTTCTGAATTTTCTACTTCCGGTTCTACTAGCGACGGCCAATAGTCCTGGATTTATTCATACCATCAGTGCGGCAACTGAGCTCATGAACTAAATTCTCGTTCATTTTTACCAATCTACGTAGATGGTCAACTGAACTTATTGGCAGGTATAGCAGTTTATTTTGGGTTTCGGGTAATAAATTATTTTTTAAAATTTTGATTAACTCCTCAATTTTAATTGCAAATTTATTGATCAGTGTCATGGAACGACACAAATGGCTCCCCAGGGTTTTGCTTTCAAGCTCTTACCAGTTCCTTGCTCATAAAATCGGAGCGGTAATCTTTGTACTGATGGTGAAGTGCAGTACAAAATTCAGTCCAGACGATGTGGTCTAGCTGCTTGTGGTACCGCCAGTACTAGTCACGGGCTTTGCCTAAAAATAGCATATATAAGTGCTTACAGAGACCCATAAAGTCGCTGTCTAAAGTTTCATCAGTCAATGTTTTGTATAGAAATTCTTCTACCCCTAATCCTTCGGTAGACCCATCGAAATGAAGAATCCATTTTTATATGGTGTCAGCAATTTTTCCATTTCGGAATTACAAACTACTAGGCGACACCGGGATGACATAACGCGAGTGATTGATTGCTCGATCTTCTCCTGAATTATCCTATAGTCCAATCCCAGATTTTGGCGGGTATTATTGGACTGAGTGGGTCTTCCTCTTCTTCTTACACCAGGAGCTGGTCGTGCAGGAGCGATTTCAGGTGGATTCGTGCTATTGCTAGCGTCGAGTCCTGATTGTGGTACGTCACTATCATCTAATAACCTTGCTGTTGGATTCTCGCCACTCTGGGTCGGACCAGGACTAAGACATTTTGCTAGACTGCGCTTTACCGTTCTCCCTATGGAGGAGGAGCAGATTGTGCGTCATGAGTCAAATATAAACTCTTTTTTTCTTTTTTTATATTCAACCTCGGACCCCACGATGGGCGCCAAGGATTTATGTAGGATGTACTGTGGTGAAGCTACTCTAGCAATACATATCGGATAGCAACGGTGACGGCGGTTGGCAGCCAATCTTCACAAAATAATTCGGGAAGTATTCACCGAGGCTCCTCGTGGTGGAGTTAGCATGGCAAGGCGGGATCCTCTTGCTCCCTAGCTCTTTCGGGTGGGGGTGTTCATTTTGCCATTTCTCGAGCTGCATACAAAATTTTATTTTAAGATCCCTGCAGAATCTAAATTGAAGACCAATACTGCGAAGAAACAAAATCTCAAACAGGCATAACTTAACGATCACTAAAAGTGCCAATTCAATGGTGATAGCTTTCATTAGGGCATATATATTCCGTAGAGGCGAAGTCTTGGATGTAAGCTGACTCTCACGTTCGATACCCTCCCAGCCATGATCTTCAGTTTTAAGGTTTGGAAGATCCCAAAAAAAAAACATTCTTTTACGCCATTATATCACTATGTCACCAGGAAAGAAAACTTAGCAATTCATATTCAAAATCCGTAATAAGTATTTATTATAAATAAAAGCATTATTCAATGAAATTTAATCCTTCCGTTAGATAATCCCCATCTTAGTACAAGTGGCATTAATGATTCAACAATAATTCAGTAAGTAAAAAGTCAGTTAATATTTTTACAATTGCTCAAAAATTTTGAAAAATAATTCATTTTAAAAACTATTAAAAATTAAAATAAGACTCAAAATTTCGCTAAAGTGTGTTTAATAATTATAGAATAAGGCTAGGCAATGAAAAAAAATGACATTAGTAAATTGAATTAAAATGTAGTCGGCAAAAGGGAAAAAAAAAATTTATTATAATAGAGTCAATATAATTGTAGTTGATGGTTAATTGTATGGTCAGAAAAAAGATGGGCAACAGAAGGTTAAGCTCGAAGCGCATGGGCAAATCGGAGCGCAGCGCAACCAGCTGATCAGTGAACACGATTATACATATTTGTGTACATATATTTGATTCTGTTAAAAAACTTTTCTTTTATGTTGCTTCTGTTTAAGCTAATATTTGAGCGGGGTGTAGGTAGAATCAAAGATGATAAGCATTCACCTGTACATGTACAGACTTACATGTATTCCTCGATGAAAGGCCTTCCAGGCCTTTTTTTGTCTTTCATTTGTTTTCTTTTGTCTTCTGTGGGGCTTTAAATTGTTTTGATTATTTATTATGGCACAGGAGGGTTTTAAAATTGTGAGTACTTAGAAGATTCTCTCCAAAACTAGGTGGGAAAAATTAAAAAATAAAAAAAAAATAAAATTCAGAGCTGACTTTGGACTCTACCCAAACAAGAAGGGGGATAGATTTATACTATTAATTCTTTCTATATATATAAAGATATATATATAGATGCATTTTTTTTTTTGTCTTTTCACTGCACTTGCACGCGGTATTTAGAGGGCCCTAATAAATGCACTTTGCCCAAACTTTTGGAAGTCCCTCACAAGATTTAATTAACTATATATTTTTTTTTTTTTTTACGTAAAACATTTAACAGCAATTTTCATTTTTTTTTTTTTGTGTTTGGTTCAATTTAGTTGGAATTCAAATTAAACGAATTAAACGACTGATGCCCGAACTTGTTGCTTTTAGTTTAATTTTTTGGTGGGGCTATGTCCGAAGCGCCGGTAAAGTAGCTTTTGAAAAGAAGGGTTATATCCGGGATCTACAGACTTATATAGGGTCTCCGAGTTTTTTTTCTTTCGCGGATTAGATTGAAGATAGCTGCGCTGCCTACGTGCACGCAGGCGGTTTATAGCAGCGGCAGAATCATTCGCAGCTGACCATGACAGACAAATGCTGATCGCTATAGCGTCGTTACACAAACGCAAGCTGTTAGGATCGCTTGCGCGGTATAATTTAAATAGGAAAACTGCGACCATTACACCGTCTCTCCCATGAGCGTGTACTTACGAGTGCACACAAAAATATAAACATAGCAGCCCTGCTCCCCCTTTCCCGTGCATAAAAACTGTTCTCTCATATCGATTTGGGCGTCTATCATGTGCCACCAACTACAACGCAGTGTACTGCCTACCGCACTGATGGAATATACGAGACTCGAGCGCTTATTGATCTATACAATGAGTCGCCTCAACGCATCTTTCGCAACGGCCATCGGGCTTTCCGTTACTCGCATTGGTGCAGAAGGGGCTTATACCTATATAAGAGAAAAGGGCCCGATGATACAAAAACATATGAAACTCTCCAGACGGAAAATCATCTTCTGATGCGAAAGCCTTTATAACATATCGAAGAGAAAAAGAAGAAAACATCGTCTTATATATATATTTGAAGTATTTGTTCGAGCTAGAGCGTGAAAATTATTAATTATTATGAAAATTGCCTTCCCAGCACCAATGCCCATTAGCTCCGCTCCAATCCCTTTACTCGATAGACAAACTGATTACAGTTCAATGTACAATACATCGATCGGCAACGTCGATAGTTTTCAATTCAATTAACTTTTCAAGATATGTAAGCAAAATTAATAAATATCGCTGACATCGTTACGAAATACTAACTATTAAATTGTGGTGCGAATGAAAGCTCCTTCCAAACCATCTTTTGTTGACTTCAATTGCACTGGGCAGATTCTATGTACATTTCGCTTGAGAAATCCCGTCTTGGTCTTGAGAGTCTCAACAATCACTGCGACATCGCATCCGGGATGTAGTTCTGACTACCAACCATTGACCATTGTCTTCGGCGATCAGTACTAGACATCCAATCACCTCCTCCTACAGCGTTCCTACATCAGCGTAGTTTTGACCAATTCTTAGTCAAATGGTTTTACTAGAGTATTAAGATAGTAGAGATAGTGCTCTTAAGTTATTCGGGTTCGCGCTGGCGCTGGCGCCCAAGTCCGACACTAACTATATATGGCATGCCTTCGTCAGGAAGTATACGAGCACCGCTAAATACACCTTGACACCTCGTATGTTAAAATGCATCCAATTTGGTCCTGCGAAGTCTGTTCACGCTCGTTGAGAGGGGTAAATATTGACTCGCACTCGGCCTCCTGGCAGCGGTCTCTTGACCTGATTGCCCAAGACATGTCGAAGACGAAAGCAGGTAATTTATACCACATTGCTGGCATTGGAGCATAACTGCGAGGAGCATAACCATTGAGCCCGGCATGTAAATATGTTTCGATTAGCGTAACTTATTCATTTATGACTATATGATATTTATGCATTAAAATAGGATTTTTTTTGTTTTATAAATTTCAGATCTGGTATCCTGTTACTCTATTTTAGCAACGTTTACCAGAGTGACGTAATTACTATATACATATATTTACAGTTACATGCTTAGGGGTATTTATTGCAGTTTATGACCTATATGTATCGATCGACTAGGCCAGTTGGGTAGGTCCTCTTCAGTCGCCTTTTTCTCCGCCTCCTTCGGAAAAGTTCCATATAAACCGACGATACCAACCGCAAACTCCTAGAAATCCTCGAACTTGCTTCAAGTTTTTTGGCGGCCTCCAATTTCAATACAAGCTACTTTTTCCGGATCTGTACAAATATCTCCGCTACCAATCACGTAGCCAAGATAATTGATACTTGTTACACAGAATTGACTTTTCGAAATATTTTAAGTCAAGTTGGCTTTTCTAAACTGCTCTTTTCTGAAATCCTCTGACACAATACACAGGTCATCTAAATAACCAAATACGCAATAGCGCAGGTCAGAAGTAATTATCTAGTCCATTAACCGACACATGGTAGAAGGCGCGTTACAAAGGCCAAAGGGCATGACATTTAACTGATATAGTGGTCTTCCGGGGACCGTAAAAGCAGTGAGAGGCCTTGAATCCTCGGAAATTTAGTTTCGAAATTATGTTCGCCTTAGGTAGCCGCGAAAAAATGCCATCGATGCTCGGCAGAGGATAAGCATCTTTTTTGAGGCGTCATTCAGTCTTCGACCATCCAGACAAAGGCGAACCTTGTTGGGCTTAAGGACGAGTCGCATAGGCGAGCTCCAGGCGCTTACAGAAGGCTCAATAACTCCATCTGTAACATGCGATCAATTTCTGCATATAACAACTTTTTTACGGCCAGACTTACAGGATAGAATCTTTGTTTCCCTGGACGTGCGTCTCCTATATCTATATGGTGTTGGATCAAGGTTGTGCGGTCTAATCTATCAGCAGCGTTGAGGAACTGCTTTACTACGTGCAGCTGTTGCGTTTGCTGGCTATGTAAGGGGTATGCAATCGACTCTATTTCCTGCTCTTTTTCCTTTGATTTTAGCTCTACAGAATTTATAATGCTTGGCGCAAGCTCAAAGGCTCTCCAAAAATCATGACCCAAAATTAGATATTAGTTTATAGAAGGAATCACACACAGTTTCAAGGACTTGGTAGCCGATTTATACTGCATTTTAACTTCAAGCACTCCGATGACTTTCTGACTATGGCCATCTGCTGTTCTGACATGCGATTTAATAGGCTTAAATACCGGCATTGCGGTTAAATCTTGTTGTGCAAGGGTAGAACCTATGCAGCTAATATTCGCGCCTGTATCCAATAGACCAAGCTCGTTAAAGGTAAAAAATGACACTTCGGCATATCTGCGCATATCGGTGGGATTGCAAAAAACAGTCGAAACTAAAAGCTTGCTATGTTGTTTGATTTTTGAATAATAATTTTTCAAGCGCTGAGTACGTGGAGAAATACGGGGTTTTGCTTCATAAAAAATCTTATTTCGGACATGCAAATAATTAGCTAACCGTTCATGATACGGTAAAAATCGTCATATAATAATTTTTAGCTATTTCTAAATTGTTGGAATGTGACTTTAAAGTCTGTCTAGGGACCAAGCTTTTGCTTTGGTCCACAGGTACAAAGTTCGTATGGGAATTAATTAGATTTTTGGGGGCATCCGACTGCTGCTGGATGCACCCTTCTGTTAGTTTTCCGAAGCTTTACGGATACAGTTTTGGCACTGGGGCCTTACGGCGGTCAGCAAGGCAATTTTCCCACAAATGCCCTTGCTCTTTGCAGTTCCAACATTTAATGTTGGCTTGACATCTACGAATGTTGCGAATTGTTGTTTGTATCTTCTGAATTTTCTACTTCCGGTTCTACTAGCGACGGCCAATAGTCCTGGATTTATTCATACCATCAGTGCGGCAACTGAGCTCATGAACTAAATTCTCGTTCATTTGGACCAATCTACGTAGATGGTCAACTGAACTTATTGGCTGGTATAGCAGTTTATTTTGGGTTTCGGGTAATAAATTATTTTTTAAAATTTTGATTAACTCCTCGTCAATTTTAATTGCAAATTTATTGATCAGTGTCATGGAACGACACAAATGGCTCCCCAGGGTTTTGCTTTCAAGCTCTTACCAGTTCCTTGCTCATAAAATCGGAGCGGTAATCTTTGTACTGATGGTGAAGTGCAGTACAAAATTCAGTCCAGACGATGTGGTCTAGCTGCTTGTGGTACCGCCAGTACTAGTCACGGGCTTTGCCTAAAAATAGCACATATAAGTGCTTACAGAGACCCATAAAGTCGCTGTCTAAAGTTTCATCAGTCAATGTTTTGTATAGAAATTCTTCTACCCCTAATCCTTCGGTAGACCCATCGAAATGAAGAATCCATTTTTATATGGTGTCAGCAATTTTTCCATTTCGGAATTACAAACTACTAGGCGACACCGGGATCGGGGTTGGCAACACTCTTGGAAAGGGTGGTGCTTGTATTTGCAGTGATGACATAACGCGAGTGATTGATTGCTCGATCATCTCCTGAATTATCCTATAGTCCAATCCCAGATTTTGGCGGGTATTATTGGACTGAGTGGGTCTTCCTCTTCTTCTTACACCAGGAGCTGGTCGTGCAGGAGCGATTTCAGGTGGATTCGTGCTATTGCTAGCGTCGAGTCCTGATTGTGGTCCGTCACTATCATCTAATAACCTTGCTGTTGGATTCTCGCCACTCTGGGTCGGACCAGGATTAAGACATTTTGCTAGACTGCGCTTTACCGTTCTCCCTATGGAGGAGGAGCAGATTGTGCGTCATGAGTCAAATATAAACTCTTTTTTTCTTTTTTTATATTCAACCTCGGACCCCACGTTGGGCGCCAAGGATTTATGTAGGATGTACTGTGGTGAAGCTACTCTAGCAATACATATCGGATAGCAACGGTGACGGCGGTTGGCAGCCAATCTTCACAAAATAATTCGGGAAGTATTCACCGAGGCTCCTCGTGGTGGAGTTAGCATGGCAAGGCGGGATTCTCTTGCTCCCTAGCTCTTTCGGGTGGGGGTGTTCTTTTTGCCATGTCTCGAGCTGCATACAAAATTTTATTTTAAGATCCCTACAGAATCTAAATTGAAGACCGATACTCCGAAGAAACAAAATCTCAAACAGGCATAACTTAACGAGCACTAAAAGTGCCAATTCAATGGTGATAGCTTTCATTAGGGCATATATATTCCGTAGAGGCGAAGTCTTGGATGTAAGCTGACTCTCACGTTCGATACCCTCCCAGCCATGATCTTCAGTTTTAAGGTTTGGAAGATCCCAAAAAAAAAAAACATTCTTTTACGCCATTATATCACTGTCACCAGGAAAGAAAACTTAGCAATTCATATTCAAAATCCGTAATAAGTATTTATTATAAATAAAAGCATTATTCAATGAAATTTAATCCTTCCGTTAGATAATCCCCATCTTAGTACAAGTGGCATTAATGATTCAACAATAATTCAGTAAGTAAAAAGTCAGTTAATATTTTTACAATTGCTCAAAAATTTTGAAAAATAATTCATTTTAAAAACTATTAAAAATTATAATAAGACTCAAAATTTCGCTAAAGTGTGTTTAATAATTATAGAATAAGGCTAGGCAATGAAAAAAAATGACATTAGTAAATTGAATTAAAATGTAGTCGGCAAAAGGGAAAAAAAAAAATTTATTATAATAGAGTCAATATAATTGTAGTTGATGGTTAATTGTATGGTCAGAAAAAAGATGGGCAACAGAAGGTTAAGCTCGAAGCGCATGGGCAAATCGGAGCGCAGCGCAACCAGCTGATCAGTGAACACGATTATACATATTTGTGTACATATATTTGATTCTGTTAAAAAACTTTTCTTTTATGTTGCTTCTGTTTAAGCTAATATTTGAGCGGGGTGTAGGTAGAATCAAAGATGATAAGCATTCACCTGTACATGTACAGACTTACATGTATTCCTCGATGAAAGGCCTTCCAGGCCTTTTTTTGTCTTTCATTTGTTTTCTTTTGTCTTCTGTGGGGCTTTAAATTGTTTTGATTATTTATTATGGCACAGGAGGGTTTTAAAATTGTGAGTACTTAGAAGATTCTCTCCGAAACTAGGTGGGAAAAATTAAAAAATAAAAAAAAAATAAAATTCAGAGCTGACTTTGGACTCTACCCAAACAAGAAGGGGGATAGATTTATACTATTAATTCTTTCTATATATATAAAGATATATATATAGATGCATTTTTTTTTTTTTCTTTTCACTGCACTTGCACGCGGTATTTAGAGGGCCCTAATAAATGCACTTTGCCCAAACTTTTGGAAGTCCCTCACAAGATTTAATTAACTATATATATTTTTTTTTTTTTTTTACGTAAAACATTTAACAGCAATTTTCATTTTTTTTTTTGTTTTTGGTTCAATTTAGTTGGAATTCAAATTAAACGAATTAAACGACTGATGCCCGAACTTGTTGCTTTTAGTTTAATTTTTTGGTGGGGCTATGTCCGAAGCGCCGGTAAAGTAGCTTTTGAAAAGAAGGGTTATATCCGGGATCTACAGACTTATATAGGGTCTCCGAGTTTTTTTTCTTTCGCGGATTAGATTGAAGATAGCTGCGCTGCCTACGTGCACGCAGGCGGTTTATAGCAGCGGCAGAATCATTCGCAGCTGACCGTGACAGACAAATGCTGACCGCTATAGCGTCGTTACACAAACGCAAGCTGTTAGGATCGCTTGCGCGGTATAATTTAAATAGGAAAACTGCGACCATTAGACCGTCTCTCCCATGAGCGTGTACTTACGAGTGCACACAAAAATATAAACATAGCAGCCCTGCTCCCCCTTTCCCGTGCATAAAAACTGTTCTCTCGTATCGATTTGGGCGTCTATCATGTGCCACCAACTACAACGCAGTGTACTGCCTACCGCACTGATGGAATATACGAGACTCGAGCGCTTATTGATCTATACAATGAGTCGCCTCAACGCATCTTTCGCAACGGCCATCGGGCTTTCCGTTACTCGCATTGGTGCAGAAGGGGCTTATACCTATATAAGAGAAAAGGGCCCGATGATACAAAAACATATGAAACTCTCCAGACGGAAAATCATCTTCTGATGCGAAAGCCTTTATAACATATCGAAGAGAAAAAGAAGAAAACATCGTCTTATATATATATTTGAAGTATTTGTTCGAGCTAGAGCGTGAAAATTATTAATTATTATGAAAATTGCCTTCCCAGCACCAATGCCCATTAGCTCCGCTCCAATCCCTTTACTCGATAGACAAACTGATTACAGTTCAATGTACAATACATCGATCGGCAACGTCGATAGTTTTCAATTCAATTAACTTTTCAAGATATGTAAGCAAAATTAATAAATATCGCTGACATCGTTACGAAATACTATCTATTAAATTGTGGTGCGAATGAAAGCTCCTTCCAAAACATATTTTGCTGACTTCAATTGCACTGGGCAGATTCTATGTACATTTCGCTTGAGAAATCCCGTCTTGGTCTTGAGAGTCTCAACAATCACTGCGACATCGCATCCGGGATGTAGTTCTGACTACCAACCATTGACCATTGTCTTCGGCGATCAGTACTAGACATCCAATCACCTCCTCCTACAGCGTTCCTACATCAGCGTAGTTTTGACCAATTCATAGTCAAATGGTTTTACTAGAGTATTAAGATAGTGGAGATAGTGCTCTTAAGTTATTCGGGTTCGCGCTGGCGCTGGCACCCAAGTCCGACACGAACTATATATGGCATGCCTTCGTCAGGAAGCATACGAGCACCGCTAAATACACCTTGACACCTCGTATGTTAAAATGCATCCAATTTGGTCCTGCGAAGTCTGTTCACGCTCATTGAGAGGGGTAAATATTGACTCGCACTCGGCCTCCTTGCAGCGGTCTCTTGACCTGATTGCCCAAGACATGTCAAAGACGAAAGCAGGTAATGCAACTTTATACCACATTGCTGGCATTGGAGCATAACTGCAAGGAGCATAACCATTGAGCCCGGCATGTAAATTGTTTCGATTAGCGTAACTTATTATTCATTTATGACTATATGACATTTATGCATTAAAATAGGATTTTTTGTTTTGTTTTATAAATTCCAGATCTGGTATCCTGTTACTCTTTTTTAGCAACGTTTACCAGACTGACGTAATTACTGAATTTAACGAAAAATGTGAATTTACAATTAGTTTAATAAATTAGACATATATACATATATTTACAGTTACATGTTTAGGGGTATTTACTGCAGTTTATGACCTATATATATCGATCGACTAGGCCAGTTGGGTAGGTCCTCTTCAGTCGCCTTTTTCTCTGCCTCCTTAGCAGTTTCCTTGCTAGAACGTTAGAATGGTTGTGGAGCTCTGTTGAGTAGCTCGATTAAAATAGGATACTTTGTGCCAGTTGGTAGATCAGCCTTTAGCAATCGCTCACATACGCGTATAATCGAAAATCCGTCTTCTTCTTGAATGAAGGGATTCAAGGATTGAATTTTTGTAGACCTAATTGGTTAAAATACCATAATGAATTCCTCACGCAGCTTTAATTTTTGCAAATTATAAATTATATAGCGAAGGCCTCAATTTCTGTAATTTGCCGCTTTCTAGCTCTACGCCACCTAAAAACGTAGCTGAAATTTCAAAAGTTGGCTTGTAAATTTATATACCCCGATAACATCGTAAGTCTCCCTCGTCTCGAGGCAACTGACTGCAAGTGAAAACGTACCCTTCCTTTATTCAGGCAGTGCTTCGTCGCTGCAGCGCCATTGCGCGTTCCTAGTCATGCCTTACAAAACCAGGGAACTCCCACCATAAGGTTGCATTGTTCAAGTCCGTTGGATACAATCCCCGGGATACAATATCTGCTGGGCTTAATTTTTTTGACTTTACTTTATACCAATCGTGAATATTGCTTCACTTTTGTATTTCAGCCACCCGGATGACTACGAAAGTCGTCCATTTCCGGATGCATGCGATGACAACCAGTTGAGACACAATTATGGAGTCTGTAAAATATCGTGCCTGCGAAACCCTTAGATGCGTCAGAGCACCCGAAACGCTGTAATGAATCCAACTCAAACGTGATGGAATTCAATTTCTCTCGATAACTTCATTCCAGTCGTGCTTTAGAAGCCATAATTCCCGCACGAATATCTTGCCTAGAATCAGTATAGGACTCAAGAAAGTGGTCGACCACATGAACTAGATCTGATAGCGATGTTTGCTTCGTAATAGTTGTACAGCATTTGACATTAAACGTGTCGCTTTGAATCGCCCAACATATTCCAAGGTATTTAGTTGAATCTTCAGGTTTAAGCACTAAAGGCTCCAAGTTGTCCGCTTTGCTGAGCGCTTCATGACAATAACTAGCTTATATATCTTAAATCTGCCAAGCTCTAATATCTCACCACACCACCACAATATTCCCGGAGATTTTCGATGAGAATCTGTTACTTAAACTTATATCCTTTATCTGATGTTAGGGTGAATCAGTAAAAGCAAAATCTAGTCATCGCCTCAAAAAGAGCGGGCTGCAAGGTCGGCCAAATCGTTTAGTGAGATATCGTTATTGGAATTGTACGAAGCTTCAAATACGACGCACAATTTGGTCGTCAGACTTGAGCACAGGATGATGGGGCATAAAGTACAACATGAGTTTTACCCTAGCGTCCTCTACTATTTCCAAATGGCCCACATTTTTGTACTCTCCAATAAATTCGGAATGCTGTTTCTTTAGAGAAGGATTGCGATTCAACATCTTTCCTAAATTTAATAATCTAGTAAGGGCAATCTGGTATGTATCCTATGTATGTATGTATCCCTAGTACTTGAATGAAATGAAAGTGCTACAGCTAAATGGTCATCATCAGATTGTCCAATACTAGAAATAAACTGTTTTCGCATAGCTTTTCCTGTATCAACAGGCTCTTGCAGTTTATTAGAGTTCAGCACATTTTGATAACTACAGCTAAGCAAGCTTTCTTTAATACGATTTGGCCGTTGGGCGAAAAACATTGTTCTGCCGAACTTCTCGATTAGCCACGCTCATACCAATATTTATAAAGAATCGCGATAACAATGGCCAAGGATTAGCGAATGTCTCATCATTAAGTTGCTGTGAATCAAATGAAAAATAAGCGCGTCGAAAATGTCTTGCTCACTTTGGAGAAGTTTAAAGGCCACCAACTACGAATTTACACTGTCTCCGAGTCATGCTTGACACGTGTCAGATTAAACAGCTTATTTATATATTGAACAATAATTGCCTTATTTTCATAACGGTATTGCAGCTATCCAAATTGTGAATAGTTTCTAAAGGGACGACACGTAAAGCGGATCGAAAATGTATTAACTTCGAAAAGTCATCCAGCTCAGCATCCGACCCCATCAGCATAGTAAATGTATTGAACTACTCGGTGTACTTCCCTGAGAACTCAGGCACCTTTAATTTCGGAAGATTCGGCTGCCGCGAAATCTATGTGCTGTTCAATACATCATTACTACTCGCAGGTCGACTTATCAGGACATATGGGGAGCATAGTAAAACTAATTAATGCCCTGTTAGGTAAATAAGCAAAAAGTTATTCATACATTAACCTACTACGACCCATCGTACCTATGGCCGATATATGATATAGTGTTCCGATCCAGCTTATTTACAGAAATTCTTGCAATTTGCCCTGGCTACCACAAACTCAGGGCCAGCAAAATCACATTTTCCTTGTGTTTCTTTACCGATCTTGATGATATTTTCAGTAGAGCATATTATGCCATAGAACATTAGTATATTCTTAAAACGACAATTGCTTTAAAATTTAGGCTCAAATTGGTGGACAATACATATTACTGTTTTTCTTCAATTTATCGCTATGTGTTAAAAGCGGGAAGGTATCGATTGCTTGATTAATGAAAATGAACTAGTATAGAAGCTCAAAAAACACAATTTCTATATCGATTTTGATTGATAACTTGGACCAGTTATCGATTATCGGAAACAATCTCGTACTGCGCGGGCACTTGGAGGCCCTACGGTCCAACTTGCAAGTCTCTAGTCCTTAAAAGTACTAATATCCTTGCGTTCATACATACGGATGGACGGACATAGCTAGCTCGATTAGGTTATTGATACTGATTAAGAATATATACACTTTATTGGCTCGCAGATGCTTCCACTCTGCCTGTTTCATACATTTGGATTTTGCACAAATACAATATACCCTTATACCCATTTTTAATGGGTTCGGGGTATAAGAAATGACAAAAAGAATTTACTAATAAAGTAAAGAAATTAAACCAGGGATTTAGTGATAGGGGAAATTTATAGCCTGTCCGGCAGGCTGTGCCCTACTCATAGGTCATAGCTCATAGCTCATAGAAAACAGCGATTTTAATAGGGATTGAGAAAATTCTATAGAGAATACGTGAAATAACTGTTTTAATTTGTACGTAACACGCGAAAAGAATTGAGCATAGCATAATCCGTTGTGCACGTTAGTAGGAATAACGGTCGATAGTTCCTGGTGGGTCTAGACTCTATATTAGCATTGAAGAATCTATGTCGCCAGCAATCAACTTATGTAGGAAGACAACACCGAAGATTATCCTATGGTTGGTTGACGACTGAAGATAAAGAAAAATAAGCCTGCTGGAGTCGGATGGCAACCGAAGATTGGGCTCATAATAATCTAAACTCATTATCTTGCTTCTAAACAGATTCAATACGATCCTACCTATTGTTATACTGCGAAGATACAATATCAGTATTCATGGATATGGCAAACAAGACTAACGTTAATTGAATCCAAATACATTTTCGATGGTAGTTATATGAAGATTAAAGCACAGTTTAAAATCAAAATGAATGCCTAGGTCATAAACTAATAGTATACGTTGCAATGGAGTATTGTCGATTGATTAACTGACAAGATAAGGTATAGTACGATTAAAGGTCATAAACATACACCTTGAACAATTTAACTGCAATTAATTGACTGAACACCAAAGTTGCATAGTGCTCAAATCATCTTGTAGACGAGCGTGATGAGGAGATCATCTTATAAATGTATGTGATATAGAAAGAGTAAAGGTCCAAGATAAATTCCTTGAGGAAAACCAGACGATACGTGGACCTGTTTTGAGGTATTCAGCCTCATCATTATTTTTTGGGTCCTACCTTTTAAATTAGAGAAAATCCAAACCAAAAGAAACGGAGGGAAATCAAATCGGTCAAAATAAAAGAATAAAATATTAAGGTGCACAGTGTCTGAAGTCAATCTAAATGACATTAGTTTACATTTTAGAAAGGAAAGCATAATTTACCAAGGAAATAAATTCAAGTAGATTGGTCGTACTTAATCGAATCCTTACAAATCCATGTTTAATAGCGGATACAACTGATCTACAGAAATGTTGCAAATTCAAAGTGATTATTATTTCAACTAAATTAGGAATAGCGGACAGTTTTGCAATATCCCTGTTATTTTGTATATCAGACTTCCCACCTTTCTTGCGAAGTAAAATGATATAAGATTCTTTCCAAAGAGATGGAAAGGCAGAAGTTTCAAGGGATAGATTATAGGAAAGAATTACAAATCTTAAAGAATTCATAGCAGAGAGGCGGGAGGAATGGAATATAATACGATCATGTATAGAGCTACAGGAAGTAATATTATAAGGGTAATAATTATTATTAGGACAGACAGAGGCGTAACTTGATGTTTTTATGCCATTCATAACAATGCTTTCAATTGCTGCTTCGAAACCACCTCACGTTTATGCCAGACTATCAAACCTAAAAATTGTTAAGTCTAGATATTTTATAAAGTAAGCTTAGTAAGTCTGCTTCGATTATTGACTTTGCTAAATATTCTATTGCACACTTGCAGCGTAAATCTTTAAGTTCGACATTTACTTTTTCCCTCCGTATAAATAAAGCTTGCAAGTTACGCCTTTGTCTGTCCTAATAATAATTATTACCCTTATAATACTACTTCCTGTAGCTCTATACATGATCGTATTATATTCCACTCCTCCCGCCTTAGTGCTATGAATTCTTTAAGATCCGCTATTAAACATGGATTTGTAAGGATTCGGTTAACTACGACCAATCTACTTGAATTTATTTCCTTGGTAAATTATGCTTTCCTTTCTAAAATGTAAACTAATGTCATTTAGATTGACTTCAGACACTGTGCACCTTAATATTTTATTCTTTTATTTTGACCGATTTGATTTCCCTCCGTTTCTTTTGCTTTGGATTTTCTCTAATTTAAAAGGTAGGACCCAAAAAATAATGATGAGGCTGAATACCTCAAAACAGGTCCACGTATCGTCTGGTTTTCCTCAAGGAATTTATCTTGGATCTTTACTCTTTCTATATCACATACATTTATAAGCTGATCTCCTCATCACGCTCGTCTACAAGATGATTTGAACACTATGCAATTTTGGTGTTCAGTTAATTAATTGCAGTTAAATTGTTCAAGGTGTATGTTTATGACCTTTAATCGTACTATACCTTATCTTGTCAGTTATATAATCGACAATACTCCATTGCAACGTATACTATCAGTTAATGACCTTGGCATTCATTTTGATTCTAAATTCTGCTTCAATCTTCATATAACTACCATCGAAAATGTATTTGGATTCAATTAACGTTAGTCTTGTTTGCCATATCCTTGAATACTGCTCTTGTATCTTCGCAGTATAACAATAGGTAGGATCGTATTGAATCTGTTTAGAAGCAAGATTATGAGATTATTAAGATTATTATGAGCCCAATCTTCGGTTGCCATCCGACTCCAGCAGGCTTAGTTTTCTTTGTCGTTAACCAACCATAGGATGATCTTCGGTGTGTCTTCCTACATAAGTTGATTGCTGGCGACATAGATTCTTCAATGCTAATATAGAGTCTAGACCCACCAGGAACTATCGACCGTTATTCCTACCAACGTGCACAACGGATTATGCTATGCTCAATTCTTTTCGCGTGTTACGTACAAATTAAAACAGTTTATTTCACGTTTTCTCTATAGAATTTTCTCAATCCCTATTAAAATCGCAGTGTTCTATGAGCTATGACCTATGACCTATGAGTAGGGCACAGCCTGCCGAACAGGCTATAAATTTTCCCCATCACTAAATCCCTTTATCCCATCTACTAATTTTCTACAAATGCTGGTTTAATTTCTTTACTTTATTAGTAAATTTCTTCTGTAATTTTTTATACCCTGAACCCATTAAAAATGGGCATAAGGGTATATTGTATTTGTGCAAAATCCAAATGTATGTAACAGGCAGAAGGAAGCTTCTCCGACCCCATAAGGTATATATATTCTTGGTCAGCATCAAAAGCCGAGTCGATCTAGCCATGTCCGTCTGTCTGTCCGTTCGTTCGTCCGTCCGTCCGTCCGTATGTATGAACGCAAGGATCTCAGAACCAATAAGAGCTAGAGACTGAAATTTTTCGATGTTCTTGCTCCTAGGGCCCGCGCAGATCGAGATTGTTTCCGATAATCGATAACTTACTCCGTTTCCAAGCAATCGATAAAAATCGATATCGATATCCTGTTTTTGGCAATTTTGGTAAATAATAAGAGCTAGAGTCACCAAACTTGACATATATCTTCTAAAATAGAATATATATATATTTGATGTTGGAAGAAGAGGGTTCAGGGTATCCCCTAGTCGGGAGCTCCCAACTAGAACCTCTTACTTGTTTATTTATAGTTTTTCCTTAATAATATGGTAAATTTACAATAAAGTAACAATACTTTCTCTAATAGCACCTTGCTGTTCAGCTGTAGTCTCTAATAGCATCACTGACACAGTTAGCTGGGAAAAGCGTTGTTATCAACCATTAATAATTAAATAAATAAGTCCTCTCAACAAAACCTTAGCCGAAGTAGCTGCGCCATAGGGGAGTAGCATGCACAAAATTCTTTGATATGTCCTACCGTACCAGCGCCCGTTGAGAGTCCGAAAAGTCAACGGAATTTTATGAATTTGTTCCATAGTAGTCGCTATTTGCTTTCCCACGATGCCACAAAGTGCGCTATTTCAGCGACGGTGTGCTGCCTCGTTCGCACTCATGCAAGCATAGCACTAATATAGTTATATGATCCTAGACAGTCGCAACTACGCACTTCTGCGTAACCTGACTCTGGCGACCATTTAGTGAATGCCAAAAAGAAATTCAGTAGTAAATTATCACATGTATTTAATAGAACCACAGTTCTTCGAAGGATTTGTTAGTCCTATTATGAACTAGCGAATGATTCAGGGAAAATTTTGCGTGTATATCATCTCAAGGATAAGCAAACTTAATTAGCCCTATCCGTCTGTCTGGACCGACGTTTATCCGTACTTATGAACTTACGGATCTCAGAACCAATATGAGCTTAAACCTTAAATAAAAAAAGTGTAGGTCGTCCTAGTGCAAAACGAGTTTTTCCCCATACTCGATAACTTGTCCCGCTTCCAAGAAATCAATTAAAATCGATACCAAAATCCAGTTTTTTGAACAATTTTTCTAAATAATAGCATATAGGGTCAACAAACTCGACACATAGCTTCTAGAATAGTATATATATATATATATATATATCAAGTATCTTTCAATTTATAGCAATCACCTCTCCGCTTCTACAACAGAGATATAAATCAAATAAATAAACCAATTTATACAGCCCACTACTATAAGCCACAATTTTAATGCAATTTACTTTTTAAAAATGTACAATTAGTTTTAAACACAACAGAAAATTTCATTAAGATCGGCTAACAACCACTGAAGCCATAAAAGAACATGGGCTTTGGCTGGAAGCAAGCGCTAATAGCAAGAATTTCTGTACATATATGCACATTACAGCATTGTTATTTTTATTCGTTTTTTTCTTATTAACACTCAATAATTGGTGTGGCTATAGAGGCGACCTCCGGTAGTGTGGTCTGTTGCGTGTTCGAACCATACCGAGGAAACGATTTCATTTCTCATTTCTAAGCTCTACAATCTATTTATGGCTATAACCTCCTTCGCGTCAAATACTTATTTTCAGATACTTGGTTAAACAACTCAATGATTTAATTGTACACAGAAATGTTTGGACGATTCGAGTTGGTGGGGTATTAATTACCATTAAATCCAGTCTCAAGTCAGAAGATTGTGACTTTTCAATTACGCGATATATTGTCAATGCGCTCGTTATAAGCATAAAAATAAAATCAAATAAGAGGTTCTAGTCGGGAGCTCCCGACTAAGGAATGCACTGAACCCTCTTATTTTAATACCAAATAAATTAAAAACGCTACACCAGCAAAAAAAAAAAAAAAAGAAATACTTTCCCCGGTAGGGCTCGAACTCTAAACAGACCGCACCACTTCCTATGGCTCTACTCCGCAGCCACACCAATAGTTAAGTACTTATGATAAAACAAATAAGAGGTTCTAGTCGGGAGCTCCCGACTAGAGAATACCCTAAACCCTCTTATTCCAACACCAAATAAATTAAAAATTGTTTCATTGGCAGGGTTCGAACTCGCAACTTTCCACTTACTCAACAGCCACACCAGTAAATAAAACAGGTATGCGGTTCTAGTCAGCAGCTCCCGACTAGGGAATACCCTAAACCCTCTTCTTCCAACATGAAATTCATACATATACTCTATTTTAGAAGCTATATGTCAAGTTTGAGGACTCTAGCTCTTATTATTTACCAAAATTGCCCAAAAAACAGGATACCGATATCGATTTTTATCGATTGCTTGAAAAACGGAGTAAGTTATCGATTATCGGAAACAAACTCGATCTGCGCAGGCACTAGGAGCACCTACATCTAAAATTTCAAGTCTATAGCTCTTATATGTTCTGAGATCCTTGCGTTCATATATACGGACGGACGGACGGACAGACAAACGGACGGACGGACGGACAGACAGACGGGCGGACGGACGGACAGAAAGACAGATGGAGATGGCTAGATCGACTCGGCTATTGATGCTGATCAAGAATATACATATTTTATGGGATTGGAGATGCTTTCTTCTGCCTGTTAGATACATTTGGATTTTGCACAAATACAATTTACCCTTATACCCATTTTTAATGGGTTCAGGTTATAATCATCGAAAAAGTTTCGATTTTCGCACCGACCTCTTTTTTTAAAAAAAGGGTGATGTAACCCCTTGTCATTTTGTCGACTTGGGTCAAAATTTTGAATTTCCTTTTTTTGATGCCAATCGTTAGAACTGATTCTTACGAGTGAAAAATGGTATGAAATTTCAAAATCGGACATTATTTTGATGGAAATATTCCAAAAAATCATCAAAAAGGTTGAATTTACGAACGAATCGGGTTTTTGTCAACAACAGTTTTCAACCCATCGATGATTAATTTGTTTAAATGCCAATTGATGGAAGGGATCCGTACGCATTCAAAAAGGTATAACATATTAAAGTCAGACATTATTTACACGAGATATTGTAGTGTGTATATGCCTTAAAAGAACACCCTATACAATAAGAACAATAAGAATTATACATTAAACAAGCCCAGAGCCACTTTATATATTGGCTGTGGCTCATATTACGCAGCGCAGTTCACTAGCCTCTCTAGCTGACCGTTTATGCTTACGCTGCATTTCAGACAATCGTCTGAACGCATACCATGAGCAACATATTTTTTCACTAACACAGGCATATGCAAGCTACTCACTCTCTCTCTCTTTGTAGCTGTTAACCAATAACAGCATAAGTATATACATGAATCCATAGGTTAGGCGCAATATTTTACTTTGAATAAAATATCTATTTTGAAAACTAAAGTCAAACAAAAAAAAAAACAAACTAGTGAAAAGGCACCAAGAAGGCTGGCAACAAGCAACAACAAACTTCAACAAAAACAACAGCAACAGCAGATGCCATTTACTACAATTCTGGCAACAAATACAAAGACAGCAGCGATGGAGGGATAACTGTGGACAATAAATAAATATCTGGGTAAGTAGAGTGCGGATGGATAAGAAACCAAAGAAACAGAAAAAGCGCGGCGGTGTCAAACAAAGACTGAGGAAATTGACCGTCTCAGCAAAGACTTGGACGATCAAGATAGCCCGCCAGCATGGAACGATTATGTTTCCATGCATGAAAAGCGCTCGTTTCGTGAAGCACAACTAGTGCAATTAATAAACAAAGAAACAAAATCCATCCGTCTCCTACCGCCAGATACAGACTATAAACAAGAAAGTAACTCCTCCTATTCAAACAGCTATCCCACATATAAGAGACAATGTCCGGCGGACTGTGAGGGTCTATTCTACAACATTGGCTGCGCACTGACTTGCGAGATTGCCAAACCGACAGCGCTACAAAGAGCGTAATAGAGGGCAACATACAACCATCCCGGCCTGTGCGAGGACCAGCACCGGCAACATGAACGAGTTTCGACAGTGGACCGATAGCGCTACAAAGATTGCACTACGAATTTTTTTGTTTTATATATATATAATGATTTTAACAAATTGAGCGAGAACTGGCTCCATCTGAGTACATGTTGGAAGGCTGTACAAAATATAGGCAGGAAAAATTGTAAATTCACCTGCGAGTAAATAATAAAAAGAAGACATATAGCCAATGGGCAATATAATGGCAATTCATGATAAAGAAAATACCACTTGCTCAAATATTAAAAGACAATTAAAATAAAATTAAGTTTCAAAAAACAAAAAATAATTGTTTAAGACTAGCCATATGCAGTGAATTGAATTGAAAAAAAAATATAATAATATCAATTTAATACACCAAAATTTATATATATATATATATATATATATATATAAGTAAAAAAAATATATATATTACACAAAAATTGTAAAATTGTGCGGAACCTTCTCCGCTCAATTAGAAGTATAGCCCGTAAAGCTATGCGAAACAATAGGTAGGAAAACTGTAAACATAAAGGCAAAATAATTCAATTAGCAAATCTGATAAAAATTCACCTAATAATTATAACTATATTTTAATTATATATAAACCCAAAATTGGACTAGTAGACTTAAAGACAGTGGATTCCACTGCTAATGTCATTAATAAAGTAGAGTCAAGTAACATGGATTTACAATTAGTAAATATACTATTAATAATAATTGTTGTTATAAATTATACAAGTTGCATAACAAATGCTTAAAAAAGAGGTATATGAGTCAGGCAAATGATATGGACAAGATTTTAATTAAAAAAAAAGAGCGCAAACAACATTGAAAAAAAAAAAAATAATAATTCAAAAAATAATTCCATAATCTACTTTGTAACATTGAGAAAATGAAATAAAATTAATAAAATCAAATACAAATAAAAATATATATAAATATGGCTAAACCAAAGACAATATAAACACTGTTTAAACTAAACTAAGGACAATTAAAGAAAGTTTTAATGGAATGGAATGAATTATATCAAGAACTAAATAAAATAAAAATTGCCTTTGGTAAATCATATAAATCACTTAACCAAAATGGGCCAATTCATAAGAATACTGTTAGGAAACATGCAGAAATATTAGTAAAGTGCTTTAATGAAGCACGTATATTAATACATAGCCAAAGAAGAAAATTAAATAAAGATCATTGGTCCAGAGTATCCAAATTTTTGATCAGACTTCGAGCGAACTTAATATCAATTAAGCAAAAATTCGATATAGATATATCAGTCCCGACCATACCTAATACATCCCTAACAGTTGCAACTGATGATGAACCGGAATCAACAGAACCGGCTGACATTGAACCAATATATTTAGAAGAGTTAGAGTTAGAGTCAGAAGAGTTAGAGACAAACCCCAAAATAGAAGAGCAAGATTTAAATAACCTTACTATTCCAGCAGTTTTAATGTCAGATCTGGATGATACAGATTCTTATATTAGTTCAAGCATAATAGAACAATTACCAGTTTCAATAATAAAAACCAAGATAAAAGGTGTTGCCAGAAATATAATCGGAAATTAAACAACAGTAACTGAAGTTATTACCAGATTGAAAAGCAATGTCAAAGGCGAAACTGTAGAAGTATTGTCAGCAAAACTGATGAACCTACAGCAACGCAACAAAACTGTTAACCAATATACATTAGAGATTGAGCAGATGACTAAAGCTTTAGAAGGTGCGTATATAACAGACGGTTTAACCCTAGAGTTAGCCAGAAGTTATTCCACCCAGCATGGAGTCAAAGCAATGATTAAGAATTTCACGGTTGATAAGGTAAAACTTATCATGCAAGCTGGTACCTGCAATACAATAAATGATGCCATGTCCAAATATGTAAATAATTACACAGAAGCAACTGGACAGCCGAACACTGCCCTATATTATAAAAATTATTCACAGCGCGGCGGAAACCGCGAACGAGGAAATAATAGAGGTAACTTTCGTGGTCGTAACAACTACAATAGTATCTATTTTAACAATGGACGAGGCCAATATAGAGGAAACTCAAGAGACCGTGGCAATCCGAATCGAGGCCACAACAGCAATACCTCAAATATTGTCCGAGTAGTCAACAATAGATCGATGAACTCACAAGACCTTTAAATGCTCAAAAGTAGAAGATGCAAGGGTTCACACTTTTAATCTCAGTCAGAACATATCCGTATCATTCAAACGTGTGGCTGCAGGAAAAGAACTTGTCTTTTTAGTAGACACAGGTACAGACATTTCAATAGTTAAAGAAAATTTTGATATCTTTCAAGACATACAAGATAATTACATTATATACATAAAAGGAATAAGTGAAGAGGTTATCAAGTCCAAAGGATTAACCTCTATTGAGATACAGACCACTAAGTATTGTACTGGCGCTTGTTAACAAAAAGTTTGCCTACCTACGCAGAAAATGACAACAAAAATAAATTATAAATATAAAATAATATAATATATATAATAATGTATATACATATTTATATTTATTTAAAATGTAAGCTGAAATATAAAATTACTCGATTACACTTGGAAATTGCACACTTGTGTTCGATCTACAAGAAAAATGCGTGTCTGCGAATTTTTGACACGGTGAGGTTAGATGGCACTTCCGCAAGCCAAACTCGACCTTTCTACCAGTGATTGTCAACCAGAGCAGTCGCATTTAATAATTTTGCGTAAAGCTTAGCCTAACCTGCAAGCACGTTTTTTGTATTATTTTTTTGTGCTAAATTTAAAAATACAAGGTTGTAAGTTTAAATACTACAGAAAACAGATTCATGCTTAATGGTATTGGTCAACAGAACTCCCATTGGCTTGAGTCCATGCAGGCAGCTATCAATTGGTACATAGCTGACCGTAGCGTTGTTTTTGCGCTGTGTACTTTTTTTCTAATTATCATTTTCTGGTGTACATAGATTGCCACTTATACAGAAACCCCTAAGCTAAGTTTCTCTCTGAAATATTCGAGCAGATTTGGAATTACGGGCACAGGGAGCATGGCAGATCATCGCCACCTGACACAGTAGTGTTCGGCATGTGTTAAACAAGCACGGATCGACGCACACAAAAAAGAAAATAAATGTTATAAGTTAGCAAACGAAAGTGCCGCCTTTTGTAATAGTCCGAGCCATAACCTGCGGTGAAAAATATTTTTGATTTAACAAGTTTGCTATGCTCGAATAATTTAATTAAATAAATTGTAATAGTTAATTACCGAGCGGCCAACCTGGCGACTAAGAAGTTGCATATTTTTTTATTTTGGTTTATCCGCATAATATAATCTGCATGGCTTAATCCTACTTTTATTATAACGATACATATTTGTGTCTTTGACTTATTTGCATATATAAAATATACATATTAACCCTTATTGTTTTCAGCAACTTTTCGGTATAGTAATAAAAATAAATCAACTAGTTCTTGGCGTAAGCAAAAGATATGTCAAATTTGGTTAGTGGTAGGGAAGCAACTATAATATAATAAATTATCATTGCTTCTAATTTAAAGTAAGATTAACTCATTTATATGTTGTAATATCTTTTGGAATGTTAAGGAATAACCACAACTTAAATGAAAGATCTAATTGACATAAATAAAGAATTTACCATGAATTCTAATTAAGACCCTTTCCCATTCCGAGATTTATGAAAAGCAGACTTGAGTCAATGTAAACAATATCGAGGGTGTACAAGGGATCGTCTCAAACATGTTTTTGCCCTTGGACGATCATGGTAGGGTGGGCATACGCTGCTTCCAATTTCCATCTCTGGGGTAGCTATTGTACACTATACATTCATAAATAAGTGCAGACCTACTTTTCTTTTTATTTTTCTTCTCTTTTCTTTGTCTATGATGTCGTTCCAACCGATTGATAGGCGACCTGTTCCCCCAAAACAACACGCGAAATTTTAATAATTAATAATTTGTAAACGAGCATTTGACATCTCGGAATTTTTTCTGAACCACCCCATCGCCGACGAGATAGAGCCGGAAAACTAGAACGTGCTCCGTAAGGTATCTATACTTCTATCAGCTCGACTCTGCAACTGTCCTACGTTGTATGTTATAGTATATAATCCCACATGATTTTCATATCTTGGATTTACAATTCGCTATTCCTTGTGATGGCATAATAGGAATCGATTTTATTAAAAAATATAACTGTCAATTAGACTTCAAGCAATCTGAAGATTGGCTTATAATTAGAACTAATAACTTAAAACTTCCAATTTATGTTCCGATAACATACAGTTCTGGCAACAACTCAATACTTCTGCCAGCAAGATCCCAAGTTATTAGAAAAATTTAACTAAATTCAAAAGAGGACAGTGTATTGATTCCAAATCAAGAAATTAAACATGGTATTTACATAGCAAGTACCATAGCAACAACTGAAAACGCTTTCATAAGAATACTTAATACAACAAATAAAGATCAAGTAGTCAGTGCAAGCAACTTAACGTATGAATCACTTTCGAACTACGAAGTAGTCAAAAATAATAGAGACGATAGGGAAAAGTCTGTATTATTTCAACTTTCAAAAAACTTTCCACCACAATTCAAGTCACAGCTTTCAAACTTATGCACCAAATATAATGATATATTCGGATTGGAAACAAAACCAATAAGCACAAATAATTTTTATAAACAAAAACTGAGATTAAAAGATGATGAACCACTGTATAAGTTAACAACAAATAAATTCATACAGAATAAGAAGCTTGCAACACCTCATAAGAAGTGCAAGAAGAATTGCCCAACGGGCCAACAACATCAGCAGCGACGCCGCTGCCAACGCCGCTGCCGCTAAGCCACAGGTTACACAGGGCTAGAATTGATTTAAGTTTATTCAGTTGCAAATTAACATCAAATAAAGAAAGTCTTGCTTCCCTACAAATTATATTTTTTTCATCGTTTAATAAACTTTTGAATTAACTGGCGCCCGAGTAGGGACCGGCTCGTGTCACAACAGAACAAAACGCTTCTACGTGCGCGTTAGTCGGTTATACGCGAAAATAAAACCAGTGCAACTCTCGTTGATTAAATTCAACGATCGGTGAAATTCGCGAAAGGCAATTGGAACTTAGCTGTTCAATTTTTCCCATCGGTGGACAACCCATCTTGTAAGGCCCGCCCGCAGGATACTCTCAACGAAGACTGGTCGCAGGAACCCCAGTAGATACCCAAAGGCTTCAAAAAGGATGAAATCCGAACCGGCAGGGGAAGTTGCCACATCAGGAATAGTACTGTAAGTTAGAAATTAAGTGAAAGAAAAAAAAAAAAAAACACAAACGAACAACTAACACAAAAGTGAAATAGAATTATAAGAATAATAAATACTAAATATTGTAGAACGATAAGCAAGATAAAAAAGTGTAAAACGATAAACAAATATAAAGACTACGAACGTAGTATAAATTATTTCCAACTTTGCGACTCCCAAGGGACCCTCCAAAGTAGAAGGAAGAAACCAGCCACTGGTTTTAAAAAGAAAACAAAAACGATCAAAAATTCAATTAAAATATAGAGTTAAAAATTAACACTAGATTTAAATAAACTTCGAAAATATCTTAAAATATACAATATAAGTAATATATCTCGTTTATGGCTAATGAAAGCAATTTAGTTAGGCCCCCAATAGTATCAGATCAACCACAGGTAGGCGGACATAACTCGAACAGACAGCAACAACGACATATCGACAGACAAAACGAACATTTACAAAATAACGAACATGGCGAATAACGCAGAACAGATAATAGCAGCCACGGTTAGCCAGATTTTGGCACAACAACTGCCGACATTGGTAAAGCAGTTAGTCAACCCCTCTAGGGAGTTTAGTGACGTACACGACCAAACAATAACTGCCAACCACAATTTGAATGAGTTAGACAGAGTTTCCGACATACATAGTTAAAAGCCTCAGAGAATTCTCCGGTAATCCAGCGGAATTTAGCTCATGGAAGAGGAGTGTAGATTGTATACTCTCAGCCTATGCAGCTGAGGCAGGTTCGCCAAAATACTTTGGCATATTGCATACAGTGAGAAACAAAATCACTGGCAATGCCGACACGGCCCTCGAGTCGTATAATGTTCCCCTAAATTGGAGCGCTATCTCCAAATGTCTCACGCTGCACTACGCAGACAAAAGAGATCTGGGAACATTAGAATATCAGATGACAATGTTAGTGCAAGGAAGCAACCAAACAGTAGAATTCTACCAGATCGTTTACAACCACTTGTCGCTGATATTAAATAAAGTAGGCTGCATGGAATTAAACAGGGAATCCGAAACCCTTATGACAAAAATATACCGAGATAAAGCATTAGATACCTTCATTAGAGGTTTGAAGGGAGATTTACCGCGGATTTTTGGAATAAAGGAGCCAGCAGATCTACCTTCAGCCCTTCACTATTGTCTAAAACTAGAGAATGAAAGCTATCGCAATAACATGGCTTTGAATAGAAATCAACAGACACATGCCAGAAACCCAAATAGAAATATACCACCACCTACACTGCCACCCCGAACAGCTCAGCCTTCTTTCGCTCAAACTTTTAGGCCACCACCCATTAGCTTCAGGCCCCAACTCCCGATCCATACACCTTGGCCAACCAATACAAACCATGGACAACCGACTTACAACAATAATGGACCGATTCTACAATACCCCAACCAACGATCCTACCAGACACAACCACAACAGGTATACATACCCAATAGACCTTCTGCACGAGGATGATAAACTACATGAACAGACCCAATTTTGAAGTAGGGAAAAGACCTCCACCACCAACAAACGCCGCGGACAAAAAACAAAGAAATTTTAACATACAAACAGGAGAAGAACAGACAGAGACAGAAAACACTGAAGACTATGTGACCATGGAGGAATACGTACAATCAATGCTAAATTACGAACAGCAGACTGAATACGAACAGCCATTAAACGAATACGCCCAACAAATTGAAGAAACGGATGACGGACAAAATACCCAATACGAACACTCAGACATTAATTTTTTAGGATAAAGAGCTCCTCTCTTCCTTACATAGAATGTAAGATGGGGAGAGGAAAATTACTCAAAATACTAATAGATACAGGATCAAACCGAAATTACGTCCAACCGAAATTCGTGTCCGAACCTATTCCAAACGAAAAACCCTTCGAAGCCGTCACAGTCGGCGGAAGCATTACAATTACACACCACAAGTTCGCTAATCTTTTCAATAGAAACGATATAAAAATAAAATTCTTTCTCTTACTTACCCTAAAATCATTCGACGCCATATTAGGTAACGATAGTCTAAAGGAACTAGATGCTGTGATACAAAGCAGCAGGAATCTACTAATAATCAAGAACAATATTTGCATACCCATTAAGCAGAAAAAAATAGAGGCGGTCAACACGGTAATACCACGGACAGAACATATGACAAACGAACAAAAAAATAGCCTTAATCAACTAGTTAAGATGCACCCACACCTATTCGCCAATCCGGACGAAAAACTGACATACACAACCAACGTCAGAGCAGAGATTCGAACAAAAACCGTCTCCCCCATATATTCAAAATTTTACCAATTTCCAATGTCTTTAAAAGACGAAGTACACAGCCAAATCAAAGAACTTTTAGAGGACGGAATCATCCGACCCTCCCGATCCCCATACAATTCACCTGTGTGGATTGTTCCAAAAAAATTAGATGCCTCCGGGCAAAAGAAATACCGCATGGTTATAGACTACAGGAAACTAAATAAGGAGAGAGAGAGCTCTTGACGACATCCTTCGTGAGCATATTGGAAAAATATGCTTCATTTATATTGACGATATCATTATAGTTAGCAACGATGATGAATCGCATGCGCAGCACTTTGCCGCCATATTCAGAACTCTACAAGAAGCCAAATTGAAATTTCAGTTGGACAAATGCGAGTTCTTTAAAAGCAGAGTAGAATTCTTGGGATTTGTTATCTCAGACAAGGGGATAGAAACTAATCCAAACAAAATTGAGACAATAAGGAAGTACCCACTTAAAAAAACACTCAAAGATTTAAGATCGTTTATTGGCCTTGCCAGCTATTATAGGAGGTTTATAAAAGACTTCGTTAAGCTGGCAAAGCCCCTAACCTCTCTTTTAAGAGGGGAAGATTGACGCGTGTCCAAAAATCAATCAACTAAAAAGCTCATTAATCTCAACGAAGAAGCGATCGAAGCATTCAATAAAATAAAATATTCCCTAGTTTCGAATGAGGTAATACCCAGACTTCAGCAAAGAATTTCATCTGACAACAGATGCATCCAACTTTGCTATTGGGGCTGTCCTATCCCAGAACAAGCGACCCATTTGTTTCCTCTCTAGAACTCTTTTTAAAACAGAGGAGAACTACGCCACCAATGAAAGGGAAATGTTGGCAATTATTTGGGCCTTAAAAGCCCTCAAGAATTACCTCTACGGTAAAGCGAGTGTAAAAATATACACCGACCATCAACCCTTAACCCAGTCTGGTGGTGGTCAATAATATTGGATCAGTAGCCTCCACCCAACACAGTGCAGACAGTTCAAGCCACAACTTAATTCCGAGTTTAGAAGCTCCAATTAACGTATTCAAAAACCAGATATTTCTCAGTAGAGCCAACGAAACAAATTACGAATTCCATATCCCATTCCCAACATTCCACAGGCATACAATTACTCGACCAAATTTCTCAGAACACGACCTTACGCAAATACTGAAAGCTCATCTAAACTCATCCGTAATAAACGGAATAATAACCTCAGAAGAAATAATGAACCACATTCAGCGGATATATCTCCAACATTTTAGTAACTTCAAGATTAGATTCAGTCTCAAGTAAACGATTTAACAAATGAAACAGAACAAGATGAGAAGATATTGGTAACACACAACAGAGCCCACCGCAACGCACTAGAAAACAAAATGCAATTGTCCGAAAGATTCTATTTCCCAAAAATGAAGCAACGAATAACAGAATTAGTCAAACAGTGTCAGGTTTGTAAAGAAGAAAAATACGATAGGCATCCCACTAACCCAAAACTCAAAGAAACACCAATCCCCGAATACCCAGGACAAACAATCCACATCGACATATACACGACAGAAAAAAACTTAGTACTAACAGCAGTAGACAAATTTTCGATATTAGCTCAGGGACGAATTATCAAATCTAGGGCAATAGAAGACATTAAAAAACCACTTCATGAAATCCTGTTTTATTTTGGCGTACCTAAAGTAGTTGTAATAGATTACGAAAAATCCCTTAATTCAGCCTCAATCACTTTCATGATGCAGGACCAATTAAATATAGAAGTTTATAAAACACCACCCTACAAAAGCGCAGTGAATGGTCAGGTAGAACGATTTCATTCAACACTATCAGACATATTGAGATGCAACAAAAGAAAACAGGAATACAGAACATTCGAAGAACTACTTAACAAATCAATATACGACTACAACTACACTATACACTCGACAACTAACAAGAGACCATTAGACATATTCTTCGGCAGAAACGTGACTACAGACCCAGACCAATACGAAAAAGCTAGGAAGGAAATATTGACAGACTCAAACAGAAACAATCGACCGACATGCAGAATCATAACAAAAAACGTAACGACATACGAACTTATATACCAGGTCATGAAATATTCGTCAAAGTCAATACCAGATTAGGTACCAAACTGTCACCCAGATACAAAAAGGAAATAGTTAAAGAAAATAGAAACACAACCGTACTAACAACAGCAAAAATAAAGATCATTGGTCCAGAGTATCCAAATTTTTGATCAGACTTCGCGCGAACTTAATATCAATTAAGCAAAAATTCGATATAGATATATCAGTCCCGACCATACTTAATACATCCCTAACAGTTGCAACTGATGATGAACCGGAATCAACAGAACCGGCTGACATTGAACCAATATATTTAGAAGAGTTAGAGTTAGAGTCAGAAGAGTTAGAGACAAACCCCAAAATAGAAGAGCAAGATTTAAATAACCTTACTATTCCAGCAGTTTTAATGTCAGATCTGGATGATACAGATTCTTATATTAGTTCAAGCATAATAGAGAATAAATTCAGTAATAATATCACAATGGCACAATCCAAAATTGATTTCATTAATAACGCACCAAAGCTTATACCAGTTTTCGATGGTAAATCTGAAAATTTAAGAACTTTTATTGATGCACTGCACATAATAGAATCAATAAAAGGCGAACACGAACAATTACCATTTTCAATAATAAAAACCAAGATAAAAGGTGTTGCCAGAAATATAATCGGAAATTAAACAACAGTAACTGAAGTTATTACCAGATTGAAAAGCAATGTCAAAGGCGAAACTGTAGAAGTATTGTCAGCAAAACTGATGAACCTACAGCAACGCAACAAAACTGTTAACCAATATACATTAGAGATTGAGCAGATGACAAAAGCTTTAGAAGGTGCGTATATAACAGACGGTTTAACCCTAGAGTTAGCCAGAAGTTATTCCACCCAGCATGGAATCAAAGCAATGATTAAGAATTTCACGGTTGATAAGGTAAAACTTATCATGCAAGCTGGTACCTGCAATACAATAAATGATGCCATGTCCAAATTTGTAAATAGTTGCACAGAAGCAACTGGACAGCCGAACACTGTCCTATATTACAAAAATTATTCACAGCGCGGCGGAAACCGCGAACGAGGAAATAATAGAGGTAACTTTCGTGGTCGTAACAACTACAATAGTATCTATTTTAACAATGGACGAGGCCAATATAGAGGTAACTCGAGAGACCGTGGCAATCCGAATCGAGGCCACAACAGCAATACCTCAAATATTGTCCGAGTAGTAAACAATACATCGATGAATTCACAAAACCTTTAAATGCTCAAAAGTAGAAGATGCAAGGGTTCACACTATTAATCTCAGTCAGAACATAACCGTATCATTCAAACGTGTGGCTGCGGGAAAAGAACTTGTCTTTTTAGTAGACTCAGGTACAGACATTTCAATAGTTAAAGAAAATTTTGATATCTTTCAAGACATACAAGATAATTACATTACATACATAAAAGGTATAAGTGAAGAGGTTATCAAGTCCAAAGGATTAACCTCTATTGAGATACAGACCACTAAGTATTGTAATGGCGCTTGTTAACAAAAAGTTTGCCTACCTACGCAGAAAAATGCGTGTCTGCGAATTTTTGACACGGTGAGGTTAGATGTTTTTTGTATTATTTTTTTGTGCTAAATTTAAAAATACAAGGTTGTAAGTTTAAATACTACAGAAAAGAGATTCATGCTTAATGGTATTGGTCAACAGAACTCCCATTGGCTTGAGTCCATGCAGGCAGCTATCAATTGGTACATAGCTGAACGTAGCGTTGCTTTTGCGCTGTGTACTTTTTTTTCTAATTATCATTTTCTGGTGTACATAGATTGCCACTTATACAGAAACCCCTAAGCTAAGTTTCTCACTCTCTGAAATATTCGAGCAGATTCGGAATTACGGGCACAGGGAGCATGGCAGATCATCGCCACCTGACACAGTAGTGTTCGGCATGTGTTAAACAAGCACGGATCGACGCACACAAAAAAGAAAAATAAATGTTATAAGTTAGCAAACGAAAGTGCCGCCTTTTGTAATAGTCCGAGCCACAACCTGCGGTGAGAAATATTTTTGATTTAACAAGTTTGCTATGCTCGAATAATTTAATTAAATAAATTATAATAGTTAATTACCGAGCGGCCAACCTGGCGACTAAAAGTTGCATATTTTTTTATTTTGGTTTATCCGCATAATATAATCTGCATGGCTTAATCCTACTTTTATTATAACGATACATATTTGTGTCTTTGACCTATTTGCATATATAAAATATACATATTAGCCCTTATTGTTTTCAGCAACTTTTCGCTTCGGTATAGTAATAAAATAAATCAACTAGTTTTTGGCGTAAGCAAAAGATATGTCAAATTTGGTTAGTGGTAGCGAAGCAACTATAATATAATAAATTATCATTGCTTCTAATTTAAAGTCAAATTAACTCATTTATATGTTGTAATATCTTTTGGAATGTTATGGAATAACCACTTAAATGAAAGATCTAATTTGTAACGAACACGACGGCTACGCTGGGCGCATCTTGCCTAACACTCGTGTTGTGCATTGGGAGCGTACTCCGTCTACGGGTTCCGACCGTGCTCAGGGAAGTGGCGTGGGTTCTTTTGCTCCCTAGCACACTCGTATAAGTATAATAAAGAAAAAAAAGGTAGACAGAGTTAAGGTAGGACGGAATACCACGATATATAAGGAGCGACTACGATCTGCAAGCAGAATATATCATATAGAGCCGAGGAGCTAAGATGTTGGCTACCCTCGGTCTTCACCCACCCTGCCTGTAGCTGCATCTGCGATTGTCGTTGCAACTACCCTTTTGTATGCGATACTATTTACCTAAGGTGCCCAAAAAGGAATTAAGATTTCATTTTATCATATAATTGTATTCAAAGAAGATTTAAACTCATGATCGTACTTCATTATACATTACGTGAGAAGAACAACGTTTTTCTTTTTTTTTTTTATATAAAACTAAATTCAATCTGGGCAAAACACACATGAATGAGATTATACTTCGAAACTAATATGAAGTTAAATCACTGCTGATCTGAATGATCCACAAAAGTTATTTGTAATTACGAAGGCTGATTAGGAGTACACCCGCTGACTATAACCGCGATTCAAACAATACGTACAATTCGATATGTTGGCTTATTATCTTTTGTTCTTTCACACAGTACTCACTTCTTTAGTATGATCCAACGATGTCAGCAGGCCTGTTGACGACGATGATGTGCTGTGGACTCTTAATTTGAACTGTGTAACGTAGAAATATCAGGATCAGGATCGAAAGACAATGTCAGCGATATAAAACGGAAAGAATTGCAATTTAAATTTCATGTGTACTTATGCCCTTCGCTTATACCTACGGCCAGTATGCCGTTTAACAATTATATCAGATGTTGTAAATCCGAGTGAGGGTGCGCACTGGTTAGCTATCCACCAGATCTGCGCTCAAGAATGTCCGGGAATCAATGGGTCGAACACGTGGTCACGTTGGTCTGCCTGTGCGTGCAGCACGAACTATTGGTTAGCGAGGTTCAAAGCTTATCTGCAGAAAATGAGACGATGCTGAAATCTTGGTCCGCCCTTAGGAAATTCGCTCCCTGCTACCAGTGTAGATTGTCGCTTTTTGGTGCTTTGGGGCCTTGGCTTTGGCTCCGATAAGGACTACGCGTTATGCCCCGCGCTTTAGCCTGCACCTTCCTACGACTACCACACACAGGAAAGGCACCCCACGACTCCAGTAACGATCCTTTAGTGAATATTTGTCAGTGTCCGAATTCTGAAAATTTTCTTTATTCCGGTGAAATGTTATAGCCAAGCTCTTGGGAGCGCATGATGTCTATATTACCCCTTTTCCTTCTGGGGACCTTGGACCTTTTTTCCTTCCCTTTTATTTAATTTTTTTTTTTTTTTTTGAGCTTGAGTGCCGATACACGTGGGTTTATTACACCCACGTGAAAAATTGAATTTTATAATTTTTAAAGCAATCTAAACCGACTGTACTCGTTGGCGATTAAAATGGAAAAGAATGACGCCTCGCCAAAACTAAAAGAAGCAATTTAGCATTCACCCAAGACACGATATTTTCATTCGCAACGGCGTCATTAACATAGGTCATGGTCACTCTGGTTATGTTATCAACCTCCGCTGATCATATGTAATTGCATAAATGTTATGGTGCAGTGCTGCCTATTCAAGCTGATTGCGATCAGCTGATCATGCCAATGGCAATGTATGTTTATGTTTACAGAAATAAAACTCATCACCCCATCACAACGCAGGTTTAATCGAAAGGATTAACTAATACTGAGATAAAAGCTGAAAAAGGGGTGATTACTTACATTCCCAAATGTTTTTAGCATGGTAATGACCAAGTTCTTTTCCCTTGAGGTCTTCTAACAAATATATACAATTACCAATTTTTCGTTTGATACGTGCCTTAGTTCCAACTGGTGCAAGTTTTGCGTTGAAATGCTTAGCCAAATAGCTTAAAACGAAGTTTCGTTTTATTACTATTTGACCGACTTCAAAAGAACGAGGGCGTGTGCGTAAGTTATACGTTCGCAAATTCTTTTCATATGCCTTATCCATGTGTTTTTGAATATTAGAACGTATTAAGGGAAATTCGTCTGCTCGATCGAGTTTTAATTGCCCTTCATTCAGCATGTTCAGGCTTTTGAGCAACTTGTAATCATTGCCGTGCTTAATCATATTTTGCCCAAACACAACGAAGTATGGAGAAATCCCAATAGATTGGTGTATGGTGTTTCGTAACGAACTATTTATACTGCTAATGTATACATCCCATAGGCTTTGGTCGGACCGAATATATGTGCGCAAAGCAGCATTAATCGAACGATTAACTCTTTCCACCGCGTTTGCCTGGGGCGAGTATACACCGGTACACATATGCTGTATGCCGTACTTCGACAAGAGTGAGGAGAATTCCAGGCTTTTAAATTGAGTGCCATTGTCACTCACTATTATCTCGGGTACTCCAAAACAGTCAAAAATATCTTCTTGCAGTATATCTACCACTACTTTGGCATTGAGGCTTTTTATGGGCTTGAGAAATGTTAACTTTGAGTAGTGATCCAGAATGACGAATATACCAATGTTTCGTTTTTTTTGATGGTGGGTACGGACCAACAAAGTCGACATATAACCTTTGGAAAGGCCTTTCGCTGACCACTTGGTTTCCCATGGTTGGTTTGAGGCATCGATTAGGAACTTTCGACGTTTGACAGAACTCGCAGTGGCGTATGTACTCGCGTACGTCAACCACCATGTTCGGCCAGTACAAATGTCTGCGAATACATTCCAAACATTTGGCCATCCCACAATGCGCGGATGTTGGTTGATCATGTGCTGCTTTCATAACATTTAAGCGTAATTCAGATGGCACAAATAATTTCCAACCCTCCATGTTCTCATCTACACTACTAGCTGAGGGTTCATTTCGGAAATATATATAATCATCTACAACTCGAAAATCTGGCAAGTTGGAACGAATAATATTATTTTTTAGCCGGCAGTATTAGTTGGATCGAAATGCCTCCGAAGACAAATCGATTTCAGGGTATACCTCTAGGTCCACCGCAGCTACTTCGTCTGCTGGCTCAAAGGCACGGGAAAGCGTGTCTGCGACCACATTCTCACTACCCTTGCGATGTTCGGTAGAAAAATTATATCCTTGCAATTTGAATGACCATCTAGCTAGTCTACCACTTAAATCTTTAAGGTTCATTAGCCAACGTAAACTTGCATGATCAGTCACGACTTTAAAATCGTGTCCTTCGATGTACATGCGAAATTTTCTTACAGCCAATACAACGGCAAGACATTCGAGTTCCGTAACGGAATAATTTCGCTGCGCTTTATTTAATTTTTTCGACATGTATGCGATGGGTCGCTCGATTCCTGACTCATCACATTGGGCTAACAGACCGCCCACGCCATGCATGGAAGCGTCGCATTGGACTATAAACGGCTTCTCATAGTTTGCGTTTATCAAGAACGGTGCTGAGGATAATTTTCTTTTGATTTCTTCAAACGAAATTTGAGCATTATCATTCCAAGCAAATGACGTGCCCTTTAGCAATTCTGTTAGGTGAAAGATAATCGACGAATACTGAGGGATAAACCGTTGATACCAACCGGTCATTCCTAGGAATCGTCTCAGCTGTCTTTTTGTTGACGGCACTGGAAAATCTGCAACTGCTTGAACTTTAGCCGGATTAGGCTGCAAGGTGCCTTCACCTACGATGTAACCAAGATATTCGACTTTTGTTAGACAAAAATTACTTTTACGGATATTAATGGTCAAACCTGCCCTACGCAATCGTGTTGCGATCTCAGCCAAATGAATTAAATGTTCATCAAAACTTTGCGATAATACAAGTAAATCATCCAAATAAACCATAACATGACCTTTCATGTCGTAAGGAATTACTTGATCCATCAATCGGCTCATGGTCTGTGGTGCATTGCACAATCCGAATGGCATCCGCTTAAATTGATATAGCGGCCTGTTCGGGATAGTGAATGCGGTTTTTGCCCGCGATGATTCATCCAAGCAGATTTGCCAAAAGGCATCTTTTAAATTGATTTTCGACACACAATGTACAGGAGGAAGTCTACTTATCAAGCCATCTAAATTTGGTATAGGATAAGCATCCTTACTGGTCACTTCATTTACCTTGCGGCAGTCTAAACAAAATCTGACTTTTCCAGGCTTAACAATCAATATCGCGGGAGATGACCATGCGGAATATGGAGCTTCTTCAATGACTCCAAGCTTGATCATCCTATCTACTTCTTCGCACAACAATTTTTCCCTTGCTGGTGATAACAGATAAAACCTCTGTTTTATGGGCTTGGCGTCCCCAGTATCGATGATATGTTCTACAAGAGTAGTTTTTCCTAGACCATCAATTTCAAACGAAGGAAAGGAAGTGATTACTGATTGTAAGCGTTTCTTTTGGGCTAGTGTTAACGACAACTTATTCGACTCCACTTCTTTGAAATCCACTGAGTTCAATGTATTCGAATGATGTACTGAAATGCCAAACGCTCTCCAGAAATCTATTCCACAGAGAACGTTTTCCTTGATAGACGGGACAATTAAGAATTCGAAATTATTTGCAATGGAGTTATAAACGATAGGAATTGAAATGGAGCCTACAACATGTTGTTTTTGTCCGTCGGCGGTTCTCACATCGCCTTTTATTTTGTTAAAGTCAATTTTCGAATCGAGAATTTTATTCGCTAAGCTCCCTCCAATCACGCTTTTCGTAGCCCCACTATCTAACAAGGCTAAGTAATGCTGATTGAATATTTCTAAATTCGTGAACGGTCGCACATCGTTTGATCGATGATCAATCGCTGAAATACGATGCTTATTTAGCGAGCGTCGCTGAGTCCATAGGTTTCTTAGTCTCTCTGACGAACGAGGCTTAAATTCAACTTTGGGTTCTGAAGCGAAAATAGTTGCTCTACGGTCTAAATATTCGTGTAAACGGACGTGGTAAGGTTTAAGTTTTGTCTGACACGGTTTTGATAAGTCCTCCGGGGAGTTTTCCGAAACAGGGTTACACTTTCTACAAGTGGGTTTGTAAGTGTCAACGGCACCACAGCCGTAACAAAATACACGACGCGCTTTTAAACATTCTTGATATCTGTGTCCCTTTTCCTCGCAGTTCCAGCAAATCAATTTATCCGGAGAATGTATAGCATTTAAGTGTCCCCAGTTTCTACCAGATTCTGCGTAAGATCCGTCATTGTGGTATCTTCATGGACTACCTCGTTGACTACTCGTTGTGGTTTAATTGGTCGAGAAATTGGCTTGGAAAGGTAATTCGAATAGAACGCTTCATGCTTGTGACATTCTTTGCGTAATGTCGCCAGACTCGGAGTATTTACATGAAGTAGTTCGTGTCTCAATTCTGGTTTTAGGTTGCGCTTGACATTGATCACTAACTCTGAGTCTGACATTGGTTCCCGTAACGCATCTGACAAGGCAAGAATCGTATCTAAAAATTCATCAAAGCTTTCGGACCCTCGTTGTTTGCGCCTTCTAACCATGTCTTTTATGTCTTCGTCTGATCTGTGGTCTTTATATCTTTCTCGCAAGCATGTGCACAAATTGAACCAGCCTGTTTGGTCAGTCGTACGGTGATATCTCCAAAAAAATGTCAAAGCTGGTCCGGTAAACAGCAAATTGGCAAACTGATATAACAACCTAAAATTGCCATTTAAACATTGTGAAGTCAAGCAATTTATGCGATATATAAAGTCGTCGACTGGTACATCACTAGCCACGCCTGAAAATCTGACTTCCCAATTGGATATGACACTCGATATTTTGTCGGGCCTATCGACTGCGTATTCACGTCTCGCATCAGACTGAACACTAGCATTCGGTAATCTCGAAGCGTTGTTCGATCGCGGTGCATCACGTGGAAAATCATTTTTCCATTCTAATTGGGGTTCCTCACGTGGCTCCTGATACAAGTTTAAATTTCTAACTGCGGCATTTAATTCTTCGGACAAATAGGACGCCATTTCAGCCTTATGGGCTTCCAATGTCTTACTGATAAGCAACTGCACACGCTGTTCTGACAAACCAAGCGATTCCCTAAAAGGTTGGGTGTTTCGCGATCCCGCTTGGTCCCGAGAGTTGGTCGGCCCACTAGGCGGCTTTAGGAGTATTTCGAGCATTACTTCGGGTAATAGTTCGGGACCGAGGAACGGCCTCCGTGTTTGTAGGTCTTTGTGAAGCTACTGCATTCAAGTCACTGCTATCTTCGTATAATTCTCGACTACAAACTCGTTTGCAAGTGGGACATGTCTCATTGCTTCTTAACCATTGATTTAGGCAATTTCGATGAAATTTATTAGCACATGGAGTTTCTACAGTGTCTGCATCACCAATCGATGATTCATTGCAGATAGTACACACTGCAGGTGCTTCGCTGAGAGTTAAATTTTCCTGACTACGAACGACAGCCATCATCAATAAATCGATTATAATTGGTCAAAGAGTTAAATGGGAATTGATCCCGAAAGGATTTTAATTTTAAGATATATACGAGAAGCGCTAATGAGCGATAATTATGAAAATCGGAAACGGTTTTACGGCAGAAAGAAAAGGTTTAAGGCACTTCGATGCTAATACAACAATATATAACATTTTATAATATGGGACTTATCCTTAGGTAAATACATCGCATAATCTAAATCTCTATGTTTGATATATCTTCTTACGAAAAGCAAGCAAACTATTTTACTAAATCAGTGTTGAGTTGTCTAAACTAAGTTGAAGAGGGACGAGTCGAAATAACCCAACCAGAACAATTCTCAATTCAACTAGAACAAACGGAATGTTATTATGCCCTACCAACCTTCTATCACTTGGTAGAGAACCGACTCGAAATCAGATCTAAAAGTCCTAAATGAATCAAAAGTAACGAAAACATAATAAGATTTCTAGTGGAACAGTATAACTGATCCACTAAATAAATCGCTCGACTATTTACTTCCTGGTCTGGCTCCAACTAAAGACATCAGAATACCAGCAGTTCCAAGCGAGAATAAATGTCGTCACGGAAACTAAAATTATTTGGATGGTATATTGTGATAAGGTTAGGAAGAAGGGTGAAAGCTAGCATGGATTTAACGTAGGATCGTCCACATTGGCTCGTGACAAATCATGTTACAAACAATGCTATCGGCTCTCTCCTAAGTTCTTGTGGGCCAATTCCGGATCTCGGGGGTGAGAAGCGGAAGAGCAGAAGTTCAAGCCCCACGTTGGGCGCCATTTTTCTTATTATTATATCATGTAACGAACACGACGGCTACGCTGGGCGCGTCTTGCCTAACACTCGTGTTGTGCATTGGGAGCGTACTCCGTCTACGGGTTCCGACCGTGCTCAGGGAAGTGGCGTGGGTTCTTTTGCTCCCTAACACACTCGACGCGTCAAGTATAATAAAGAAAAAAAAGGTAGACAGAGTTAAGGTAGGACGAAATACCACGATATATAAGGAGCGACTACGATCTGCAAGCAGAATATATCATATAGAGCCGAGGAGCTAAGATGTTGGCTACCCTCGGTCTTCACCCACCCTGCCTGTAGCTGCATCTGCGATTGTCGTTGCAACTACCCTTTTGTATGCGATACTATTTACCTAAGGTGCCCAAAAAGGAATTAAGATTTCATTTTATCATATAATTGTATTCAAAGAAGATTTAAACTCATGATCGTACTTCATTATACATTACGTAAGAAGAACAACGTTTTTCTTTTTTTTTTTATATATAAAACTAAACTCAATCTGGGCAAAAACACACATGAATGAGATTACACTTCGAAACTAATATGAAGTTAAATCACTGCTGATCTGAATGATCCACAAAAGTTATTTGTAATTACGAAGGCTGATTAGGAGTACACCCGCTGACTATAACCGCGATTCAAACAATACGTACAATTCGATATGTTGGCTTATTATCTTTTGTTCTTTCACACAGTACCCACTTCTTTAGTATGATCCAACGATGTCAGCAGGCCTGTTGACGACGATGATGTGCTGTGGATGATGATGATGCATGTGCACAAATTGAACCAGCCTGTTTGGTCAGTCGTACGGTGATATCTCCAAAAAAATGTCAAAGCTGGTCCGGTAAACAGCAAATTGGCAAACTGATATAACAACCTAAAATTGCCATTTAAACATTGTGAAGTCAAGCAATTTATGCGATATATAAAGTCGTCGACTGGTACATCACTAGCCACGCCTGAAAATCTGACTTCCCAATTGGATATGACACTCGATATTTTGTCGGGCCTATCGACTGCGTATTCACGTCTCGCATCAGACTGAACACTAGCATTCGGTAATCTCGAAGCGTTGTTCGATCGCGGTGCATCACGTGGAAAATCATTTTTCCATTCTAATTGGGGTTCCTCACGTGGCTCCTGATACAAGTTTAAATTTCTAACTGCGGCATTTAATTCTTCGGACAAATAGGACGCCATTTCAGCCTTATGGGCTTCCAATGTCTTACTGATAAGCAACTGCACACGCTGTTCTGACAAACCAAGCGATTCCCTAAAAGGTTGGGTGTTTCGCGATCCCGCTTGGTCCCGAGAGTTGGTCGGCCCACTAGGCGGCTTTAGGAGTATTTCGAGCATTACTTCGGGTAATAGTTCGGGACCGAGGAACGGCCTCCGTGTTTGTAGGTCTTTGTGAAGCTACTGCATTCAAGTCACTGCTATCTTCGTATAATTCTCGACTACAAACTCGTTTGCAAGTGGGACATGTCTCATTGCTTCTTAACCATTGATTTAGGCAATTTCGATGAAATTTATTAGCACATGGAGTTTCTACAGTGTCTGCATCACCAATCGATGATTCATTGCAGATAGTACACACTGCAGGTGCTTCGCTGAGAGTTAAATTTTCCTGACTACGAACGACAGCCATCATCAATAAATCGATTATAATTGGTCAAAGAGTTAAATGGGAATTGATCCCGAAAGGATTTTAATTTTAAGATATATACGAGAAGCGCTAATGAGCGATAATTATGAAAATCGGAAACGGTTTTACGGCAGAAAGAAAAGGTTTAAGGCACTTCGATGCTAATACAACAATATATAACATTTTATAATATGGGACTTATCCTTAGGTAAATACATCGCATAATCTAAATCTCTATGTTTGATATATCTTCTTACGAAAAGCAAGCAAACTATTTTACTAAATCAGTGTTGAGTTGTCTAAACTAAGTTGAAGAGGGACGAGTCGAAATAACCCAACCAGAACAATTCTCAATTCAACTAGAACAAACGGAATGTTATTATGCCCTACCAACCTTCTATCACTTGGTAGAGAACCGACTCGAAATCAGATCTAAAAGTCCTAAATGAATCAAAAGTAACGAAAACATAATAAGATTTCTAGTGGAACAGTATAACTGATCCACTAAATAAATCGCTCGACTATTTACTTCCTGGTCTGGCTCCAACAAAAGACATCAGAATACCAGCAGTTCCAAGCGAGAATAAATGTCGTCACGGAAACTAAAATTATTTGGATGGTATATTGTGATAAGGTTAGGAAGAAGGGTGAAAGCTAGCATGGATTTAACGTAGGATCGTCCACATTGGCTCGTGACAAATCATGTTACAAACAATGCTATCGGCTCTCTCCTAAGTTCTTGTGGGCCAATTCCGGATCTCGGGGGTGAGAAGCGGAAGAGCAGAAGTTCAAGCCCCACGTTGGGCGCCATTTTTCTTATTATTATATCATGTAACGAACACGACGGCTACGCTGGGCGCGTCTTGCCTAACACTCGTGTTGTGCATTGGGAGCGTACTCCGTCTACGGGTTCCGACCGTGCTCAGGGAAGTGGCGTGGGTTCTTTTGCTCCCTAACACACTCGACGCGTCAAGTATAATAAAGAAAAAAAAGGTAGACAGAGTTAAGGTAGGACGAAATACCACGATATATAAGGAGCGACTACGATCTGCAAGCAGAATATATCATATAGAGCCGAGGAGCTAAGATGTTGGCTACCCTCGGTCTTCACCCACCCTGCCTGTAGCTGCATCTGCGATTGTCGTTGCAACTACCCTTTTGTATGCGATACTATTTACCTAAGGTGCCCAAAAAGGAATTAAGATTTCATTTTATCATATAATTGTATTCAAAGAAGATTTAAACTCATGATCGTACTTCATTATACATTATGTAAGAAGAACAACGTTTTTCTTTTTTTTTTTATATATAAAACTAAACTCAATCTGGGCAAAAACACACATGAATGAGATTACACTTCGAAACTAATATGAAGTTAAATCACTGCTGATCTGAATGATCCACAAAAGTTATTTGTAATTACGAAGGCTGATTAGGAGTACACCCGCTGACTATAACCGCGATTCAAACAATACGTACAATTCGATATGTTGGCTTATTATCTTTTGTTCTTTCACACAGTACTCACTTCTTTAGTATGATCCAACGATGTCAGCAGGCCTGTTGACGACGATGATGTGCTGTGGACTCTTAATTTGAACTGTGTAACGTAGAAATATAGTAGTCAGCGACATATACATGCTAAATCAGGATCGAAAAACAATGTCAGCGATATAAAACGGAAAGAATTGCAATTTAAATTTCATGTGTACTTATGCCCTTCGCTTATACCTACGGCCAGTATGCCGTTTAACAATTATATCAGATGTTGTAAATCCGAGTGAGGGTGCGCACTGGTTAGCTATCCACCAGATCTGCGCTCAAGAATGTCCGGGAATCAATGGGTCGAACACGTGGTCACGTTGGTCTGCCTGTGCGTGCAGCACGAACTATTGGTTAGCGAGGTTCAAAGCTTATCTGCAGAAAATGAGACGATGCTGAAATCTTGGTCCGCCCTTAGGAAATTCGCTCCCTGCTACCAGTGTAGATTGTCGCTTTTTGGTGCTTTGGGGCCTTGGCTTTGGCTCCGATAAGGACTACGCGTTATGCGTAATTTTTCTTTTTGGCGCGCGATAACGCAGCCCCGCGCTTCAGCCTGCACCTTCCTACGTATACCACACACAGGAAAGGCACCCCACGACTCCAGTAACGATCCTTTAGTGAATATTTGTCAGTGTCCGCTCTTGGGAGCGCATGATGTCTATATTACCCCTTTTCTTTCTGGGGACCTTGGACCTTTTTTCCTTCCCTTTTATTTAATTTTTTTTTTTTTTTTGAGCTTGAGTGCCGATACACGTGGGTTTATTACGCCCACGTGAAAAATTGAATTTTATAATTTTTAAAGCAATCTAAACCGACTGTACTCGTTGGCGATTAAAATGGAAAAGAATGATGCCTCGCCAAAACTAAAAGAAGCAATTTAGCATTCACCCAAGACACGATATTTTCATTCGCAACGGCGTCATTAACATAGGTCATGGTCACTCTGGTTATGTTATCAACCTCCGCTGATCATATGTAATTGCATAAATGTTATGGTGCAGTGCTGCCTATTCAAGCTGATTGCGATCAGCTGATCATGCCAATGGCAATGTATGTTTATGTTTACAGAAATAAAACTCATCACAAATCACAATCACACATCACATCATCAAATTGACATAAATAAAGAAGTTACCATGAATTCTAATTAAGACCCTTTCCCATTCCGAGATTTATGAAAAGCAGACTTGAGTCAATGTAAACAATATCGAGGGTGTACAAGGGATCGTCTCAAACATGTTTTGGCCCATGGACGATCATGGTAGGGTGGGCATACGCTGCTTCCAATTTCCATCTCTGGGGTAGCTATTGTACACTATACATTCATAAATAAGTGCAGACCTACTTTTCTTTTTATTTTTCTTCTCTTTTCTTTGTCTATGATGTCGTTCCAGCCGATTGATAGGCGACCTGTTCCCCCAAAACAACACGCGAAATTTTAATAATTAATAATTTGTAAACGAGCATTTGACATCTCGGAATTTTTTCTGAACCACCCCATCGCCGACGAGATAGAGCCGGAAAACTAGAACGTGCTCCGTAAGGTATCTATACTTCTATCAGCTCGACTCTGCAACTGTCCTACGTTGTATGTTATAGTATATAGTCCCACATGATTTTCATATCGTGGATTTACAATTCGCTATTCCTTGTGATGGCATAATAGGAATCGATTTTATTAAAAAATATAACTGTCGATTAGACTTCAAGCAATCTGAAGATTGGCTTATAATTAGAACTAAAAACTTAAAACTTCCAATTTATGTTCCGATAACATACAGTTCTGGCAACAACTCAATACTTCTGCCAGCAAGATCCCAAGCTATTATAAAAATGTAACTAAATTCAAAAGAGGACAGTGTATTGATTCCAAATCAAGAAATTAAACATGGTATTTACATAGCAAGTACCATAGCAACAACTGAAAACGCTTTCATAAGAATACTTAATACAACAAATAAAGATCAAGTAGTCAGTGCAAGCAACTTAACGTATGAATCACTTTCGAACTACGAAGTAGTCAATAATAATAGAGACGATAGGGAAAAGTCTGTATTATCTCAACTTTCAAAAAACTTTCCACCATAATTCAAGTCACAGCTTTCAAACTTATGCACCAAATATAATGATATATTCGGATTGGAAACAACACCAATAAGCACAAATAATTTTTATAAACAAAAACTGAGATTAAAAGATGATGAACCAGTGTATAAGTTAACAACAAATAAATTCATACAGAATAAGAACCTTGCAACACCTCATAAGAAGTGCAGCAAAATGCTGACTTGGTGTCTGTGCCATTTCCTCCACGCGCCGACCGGCAACCGCCGAAAATTCCATGAAGAATTGCCCAACGGGCCAACAACATCAGCAGCGACGCCGCTGCCAACGCCGCTGCCGCTAAGCCACAGGTTACTAGGGCTAGAATTGATTTAAGTTTATTCAGTTGCAAATTAACATCAAATAAAGGAAGTCTTGCTTCCCTAAAAATTATATTTTTTTTTTAATCGTTTAATAAACTTTTGAATTAACTGGCGCCCGAGCAGGGACCGGCTCGTGTCACAACAGAACAAAACGCTTCTACGTGCGCGTTAGTCGGTTATACGCGAAAATAAAACCAGTGCAACTCTCGTTGATTAAATTCAACGATCGGTGAAATTCGCGAAAGGCAATTGGAACTTAACTGTTCATCTTTTCCCATCGGTGGACAACCCATCTTGTAAGGCCCGCCCGCAGGATACTCTCAGCGAAGACTGGTCGCAGGAACCCAAAGATACCCAAAGGCTTCAAAAAGGATGAAATCCGGACCGGCAGGGGAGGTTGCCACATCAGGAATAATACTGTAAGTTAGAAATTAAGTGAAAGAAAAAAAAAAAAAACACAAACCAACAACTAACACAAAAGTGAAATAGAATTATAAGAATAATAAATACTAAATATTGTAGAACGATAAGCAAGATAAAAAAGTGTAAAACGATAAACAAATTTAAAGACTACGAACGTAATATAAATTATTTCCAACTTTGCGACTCCCAAGGGACCCTCCAAAGTAGAAGGAAGAAACCAGCCACTGGTTTTAAAAAGAAAACAAAAACGATCAAAAATTCAATTAAAATATAGAGTTAAAAATTAACACTAGATTTAAATAAACTTCGAAAATATCCTAAAACATACAATATAAGTAATATATCTCGTTTATGGCTAATGAAAGCAATTTAGTTATGCCCCCAATAGTATCAGATCAACCACAGGTAGGCGGACATAACTCGAACAGACAGCAACAACGACATATCGACAGACAAAACGAACATTTACAAAATAGAGTCATGGCGAATAACGCAGAACAGATAATAGCAGCCACGGTTAGCCAGATCTTGGCACAACAACTGCCGACATTGGTAAAGCAGTTAGTCAACCCCTCTAGGGAGTTTAGTGACGTAGACGACCAAACAATAACTGCCAACCACAATTTGAATGACTTAGACAGAGTTCCGGAAATACATAGTTAAAAGCCTCAGAGAATTCTCCGGTAATCCAGCGGAATTTAGCTCATGGAAGAGGAGTGTAGATTGTATGCTCTCAGCCTATGCAGCTGAGGCAGGTTCGCCAAAATACTTTGGCATATTGCATACAGTGAGAAACAAAATCACTGGCAATGCCGACACGGCCCTCGATTCGTATAATGTTCCCCTAAATTGGAGCGCTATCTCCAAATGTCTCACGCTGCACTACGCAGACAAAAGAGATCTGGGAACATTAGAATATCAGATGACAATGTTAGTGCAAGGAAGCAACCAAACAGTAGAAGAATTCTACCAGGTCGTGTACAACCACTTGTCGCTGATATTAAATAAAGTAGGCTGCATGGAATTAAACAGGGAATCCGAAACCCTTATGACAAAAATATACCGAGATAAAGCATTAGATACCTTCATTACAGGTTTGAAGGGAGATTTACCACGGATTCTTGGAATAAAGCCAGCAGATCTACTTTCAGCCCTTCACTATTGTCTAAAACTAGAGAATCAAAGCTATCGCACTAACATGGCTTTGAATAGAAATCATCAGACACATGCCAGAAACCCAAATAGAAATATACCACCACCTACACTGCCACCCCGAACAGCTCAGCCTTCTTTCGCTCAAACTTTTAGGCCACCACCCATTAGCTTCAGGCCCCAACTCCCGATCCATACACCTTGGCCAACCAATACAAACCATGGACCACCGACTTACAACAATAATGGACCGATTCCACAATACCCCAACCAAGGAACCTACCAGACACAACCACAACAGGTATACATACCCAATAGACTTTCTGCACGAGGATGATAAACTACATGAACAGACCCAATTTTGAAGTAGGGAAAAGACCTCCACCACCAACAAACGCCGCGGACAAAAAACAAAGAAATTTTAACATACAAACAGGAGAAGAACAGACAGAGACAGAAAACACTGAAGACTATGTGATCAATAGAAACGATATAAAAATAAAATTCTTTCTCTTACCCACCCTAAAATCATTCGACGCCATATTAGGTAACGATAGTCTAAAGGAACTAGATGCTGTGATACAAAGCAGCAGGAATCTACTAATAATCAAGAACAATATTTGCATACCCATTAAGCAGAAAAAAATAGAGGCGGTCAACACGGTAATACCACGGACAGAACATATGACAAACGAACAAAAAAATAGCCTTAATCAACTAGTTAAGATGCACCCACACCTATTCGCCAATCCGGACGAAAAACTGACACACACAACCAACGTCAGAGCAGAGATTCGAACAAAAACCGTCTCCCCCATATATTCAAAATTTTACCAATTTCCAATGTCTTTAAAAGACGAAGTACACAGCCAAATCAAAGAACTTTTAGAGGACGGAATCATCCGACCCTCCCGATCCCCATACAATTCACCTGTGTGGATTGTTCCAAAAAAATTAGATGCCTCCGGGCAAAAGAAATACCGCATGGTTATAGACTACAGGAAACTTAATAAGGAAACTACCGCAGACAAATACCCTATACCCGAAATCAACGAGGTACTAGCACAGCTAGGCAATAACAAAGTTTTCTCTGTCTTAGATTTCAAAAGTGGCTTTCATCAAATACCCCTTAAGGAGTCAGACATAGAAAAAACTGCCTCCTCCGTTAACAACGGAAAATTCGAGTTTACACGACTCCCATTCGGTCTCAAGAATGCGCCCTCAATTTTCCAGAGAGCACTTGCTCCTTCGTGAGCATATTGGAAAAATATGCTTCATTTATATTGACGATATCATTATCTTTAGCAAAGATGATGAATCGCATGCGCAGCACTTTGCCGCCATATTCAGAACTCTACAAGAAGCCAACATGAAATTTCAGTTGGACAAATGCGAGTTCTTTAAAAGCAGAGTAGAATTCCTGGGATTTGTTATCTCAGACAAGGGGATAGAAACTAATCACTGACCATTAATGAAAGGGAAATGTTGGCAATTATTTGGGCCTTAAAAGCCCTCAAGAATTACCTCTACGGTAAAGCGAGTGTAAAAATATACACCGACCATCAACCCTTAACCCACTCTCTTAGCAGTTGGAACGGCAACGCTAGGATAAAGAGGTGGAAAGCTTACCTAGAAGAGTTCGATTACGAACTCCTCTATAAGCCAGGTAGGGATAACATTGTAGCCGATACGCTATCACGTATCCCTGTGGTCAATAATATTGGATCAGTAGCCTCCACCCAACACAGTGCAGACAGTTCAAGCCACAACTTAATTCCGAGCATAGAAGCTCCAATTAACGTATTCAAAAACCAGATATTTCTCAGTAGAGCCAACGAAACAAATTACGAATTCCATATCACACTCCCAACGTTCCACAGGCATACAATTACTCGACCAAATTTCTCAGAACACGACCTTACGCAAATACTGAAAGCTCATCTAAACCCATCTGTAATAAACGGAATAATAACCTCAGAAGAAATAATGAACCAAATTCAGCGGATATATCCCCAACATTTTAGTAACTTCAAGATTAGATTCACACAGTCTCAAGTAAAAGATTTAACAAATGAAACAGAACAAGATGAGAAGATATTGGTTACACACAACAGAGCCCACCGCAACGCACTAGAAAACAAAATGCAATTGTCCGAAAGATTCTATTTCCCAAAAATGAAGCAACGAATAACAGAATTAGTCAAACAGTGTCAGGTTTGTAAAGAAGAAAAGTACGATAGGCATCCCACTAAGCCAAAACTCAAAGAAACACCAATCCCCGAATACCCAGGACATACAATCCACATCGACATATACACGACAGAAAAAAACTTAGTACTAACAGCAGTAGACAAATTTTCGATATTAGCTCAGGGACGAATTATCAAATCTAGGGCAATAGAAGACATTAAAAAACCACTTCATGAAATCCTGTTTTATTTTGGCGTACCTAAAGTAGTTGTAATAGATTACGAAAAATCCCTTAATTCAGCCTCAATCACTTTCATGATGCAGGACCAATTAAATATGGTAGTTTAAAACACCACCCTACAAAAGCGCAGTGAATGGTCAGGTAGAACGATTTCATTCAACACTATCAGACATAATGAGATGCAACAAAAGAAAACAGGAATACAGAACATTCGAAGAACTACTTAACAAATCAATATACGACTACAACTACACTATACACTCGACAACTAACAAGAGACCATTAGACATATTCTTCGGCAGAAACGTGACTACAGACCCAGACCAATACGAAAAAGCTAGGAAGGAAAACATTGACAGACTCAAACAGAAACAATCGACCCACATGCAGAATCATAACAAAAAACGTAACGACATACGAACTTATATACCAGGTCATGAAATATTCGTCAAAGTCAATACCAGATTAGGTACCAAACTGTCACCCAGATACAAAAAGGAAATAGTTAAGGAAAATAGAAACACAACCGTACTAACAACAGCAAAAATAAAGATCATTGGTCCAGAGTATCCAAATTTTTGATCAGACTTCGCGCGAACTTAATATCAATTAAGCAAAAATTCGATATAGATATATCAGTCCCGACCATACTTAATACATCCCTAACAGTTGCAACTGATGATGAACCGGAATCAACAGAACCGGCTGACATTGAACCAATATATTTAGAAGAGTTAGAGTTAGAGTCAGAAGAGTTAGAGACAAACCCCAAAATAGAAGAGCAAGATTTAAATAACCTTACTATTCCAGCAGTTTCAATGTCAGATCTGGATGATACAGATTCTTATATTAGTTCAAGCATAATAGAGAATAAATTCAGTACTAATATCACAATGGCACAATCCAAAATTGATTTCATTAATAACGCACCAAAACTTATACCAGTTTTCGATGGTAAAGCTGAAAATTTAAAAAGTTTTATTGATGCACTGCACATAATAGAATCAATGAAAGGCGAACAAGAACAATTACCAGTTTCAATAATAAAAACCAAGATAAAAGGTGTTGCCAGAAATATAATCGGAAATAAAACAACAGTAACTGAAGTTATTACCAAATTATTGAAAAGCAATGTCAAAGGCGAAACTGTAGAAGTATTGTCAGCAAAACTGATGAACCTACAGCAACGCAACAAAACTGTTAACCAATATACATTAGAGATTGAGCAGATGACTAAAGCTTTAGAAGGTGCGTATATAACAGACGGTTTAACCCTAGATTTAGCCAGAAGATATTCCACCCAGCATGGAGTCAAAGCAATGATTAAGAATTTCACGGTTGATAAGGTAAGACTTATCATGCAAGCTGGTACCTGCAATACAATAAATGATGCCATGTCCAAATTTGTAAATAGTTGCACAGAAGCAACTGGACAGCCGAACACTGTCCTATATTACAAAAATTATTCACAGCGCGGCGGAAACCGCAAACGAGGAAATAATAGAGGTAACTTTCGTGGTCGTAACAACTACAATAGTATCTATTTTAACAATGGACGAGGCCAATATAGAGGAAACTCAAGAGACTGTGGCAATCCGAATCGAGGCCACAACAGCAATACCTCAAATATTGTCCGAGTAGTCAACAATACATCGATGAACTCACAAAACCTTTAAATGCTCAAAAGTAGAAGATGCAAGGGTTCACACTATTAATCTCAGTCAGAACATAACCGTATCATTCAAACGTGTGGCTGCAGGAAAAGAACTTGTCTTTTTAGTAGACACAGGTACAGACATTTCAATAGTTAAAGAAAATTTTGATATCTTTCAAGACATACAAGATAATTACATTATATACATAAAAGGAATAAGTGAAGAGGTTATCATGTCCAAAGGATTAACCTCTATTGAGATACAGACCACTAAGTATTGTAATGGCGCTTGTTAACAAAAAGTTTGCCTACCTACGCAGAAAAATGCGTGTCTGCGCATTTTTGACACGGTGAGGTTAGATTGCACTTCCGCAAGCCAAACTCGACCTTTCTACCAGTGATTGTCAACCAGAGCAGTCGCATTTAATAATTATGCGTAAAGCTTAGCCTAACCTGCAAGCACGTTTTTTGTATTATTTTTTTGTGCTAAATTTAAAAATACAAGGTTGTAAGTTTAAATACTACAGAAAAGAGATTCATGCTTAATGGTATTGGTCAACAGAACTCCCATTGGCTTGAGTCCATGCAGGCAGCTATCAATTGGTACATAGCTGAACGTAGCGTTGCTTTTGCGCTGTGTACTTTTTTTTCTAATTATCATTTTCTGGTGTACATAGATTGCCACTTATACAGAAACCCCTAAGCTAAGTTTCTCACTCTCTGAAATATTCGAGCAGATTCGGAATTACGGGCACAGGGAGCATGGCAGATCATCGCCACCTGACACAGTAGTGTTCGGCATGTGTTAAACAAGCACGGATCGACGCACACAAAAAAGAAAAATAAATGTTATAAGTTAGCAAACGAAAGTGCCGCCTTTTGTAATAGTCCGACCCATAACCTGCGGTGAGAAATATTTTTGATTTAACAAGTTTGCTATGCTCGAATAATTTAATTAAATAAATTATAATAGTTAATTACCGAGCGGCCAACCTGGCGACTAAAAGTTGCATATTTTTTTATTTTGGTTTATCCGCATAATATAATCTGCATGGCTTAATCCTACTTTTATTATAACGATACATATTTGTGTCTTTGACTTATTTGCATATATAAAATATACATATTAACCCTTATTGTTTTCAGCAACTTTTCGCTTCGGTATAGTAATAAAATAAATCAACTAGTTTTTGGCGTAAGCAAAAGATATGTCAAATTTGGTTAGTGGTAGCGAAGCAACTATAATATAATAAATTATCATTGCTTCTAATTTAAAGTAAAATTAACTCATTTATATGTTGTAATATCTTTTGGAATGTTAAGGAATAACCACAACTTAAATGAAAGATCTAATTGACATAAATAAAGAAGTTACCATGAATTCTAATTAAGACCCTTTCCCATTCCGAGATTTATGAAAAGCAGACTTGAGTCAATGTAAACAATATCGAGGGTGTACAAGGGATCGTCTCAAACATGTTTTGGCCCTTGGACGATCATGGTAGGGTGGGCATACGCTGCTTCCAATTTCCATCTCTGGGGTAGCTATTGTACACTATACATTCATAAATAAGTGCAGACCTACGTTTCTTTTTATTTTTCTTCTCTTTTCTTTGTCTATGATGTCGTTCCAACCGATTGATAGGCGACCTGTTCCCCCAAAACAACACGCGAAATTTTAATAATTAATAATTTGTAAACGAGCATTTGACATCTCGGAGTTTTTTCTGAACCACCCCATCGCCAACGAGATAGAGCCGGAAAACTAGAACGTGCTCCGTAAGGTGTCTATACTTCTATCAGCTCGACTCTGCAACTGTCATACGTTGTATGTTATAGAATATAATCATAATTTTCATATCTTGGATTTACAATTCGCTATTCCTTGGAGTCGATTTTATTAAAAAATATAACTGTCAATTAGACTTCAAGCAATCTGAAGATTGGCTTATAATTAGAACTAATAACTTAAAACATCCAATTTATGTTCCGATAACATACAGTTCTGGCAACAACTCAATACTTCTGCCAGCAAGATCCCAAGCTATTAGAAAAATTTAACTAAATTCAAAAGAGGACAGTGTATTGATTCCAAATCAAGAAATTAAACATGGTATTTACATAGCAAGTACCATAGCAACAACTGAAAACGCTTTCATAAGAATACTTAATACAACAAATAAAGATCAAGTAGTCAGTGCAAGCAACTTAACGTATGAATCACTTTCGAACTACGAAGTAGTCAAAAATAATAGAGACGATAGGGAAAAGTCTGTATTATTTCAACTTTCAAAAAACTTTCCACCACAATTCAAGTCACAGCTTTCAAACTTATGCACCAAATATAATGATATATTCGGATTGGAAACAAAACCAATAAGCACAAATAATTTTTATAAACAAAAACTAAGATTAAAAGATGATGAACCAGTGTATAAGTTAACAACAAATAAATTCATACAGAATAAGAAGCTTGCAACACCTCATAAGAAGTGCAGCAAAATGCTGACTTGGTGTCTGTGCCATTTCCTCCACGCGCCGACCGGCAACCGCCGAAAATTCCATGAAGAATTGCCCAACGGGCCAACAACATCAACAGCGACGCTGCTGCCAACGCCGCTGCCGCTAAGCCACAGGTTACTAGGGCTAGAATTGATTTAAGTTTATTCAGTTGCAAATTAACATCAAATAAAGGAAGTCTTGCTTCCCTAAAAATTATATTTTTTTCATCGTTTAATAAACTTTTGAATTAACTGGCGCCCGAGCAGGGACCGGCTCGTGTCACAACAGAACAAAACGCTTCTACGTGCGCGTTAGTCGGTTATACGCGAAAATAAAACCAGTGCAACTCTCGTTGATTAAATTCAACGATCGGTGAAATTCGCGAAAGGCAATTGGAACTTAACTGTTTAATTTTTCCCATCGGTAGACAACCCATCTTGTAAGGCCCGCCCGCAGGATACTCTCAACGAAGACTGGTCGCAGGAACCCTAGTAGATACCCAAAGGCTTCAAAAAGGATGAAATCCGGACCGGCAGGGGAAGTTGCCACATCAGGAATAGTACCGTAAGTTGGAAATTAAGTGAAAGAAAAAAAAAAAAAAACACAAACCAACAACTAACACAAAAGTGAAATAGAATTATAAGAATAATAAATACTAAATATTGTAGAACGATAAGCTAGATAAAAAAGTGTAAAACGATAAACAAATATAAAGACTACGAACGTAGTATAAATTATTTCCAACTTTGCGACTCCCAAGGGACCCTCCAAAGTAGAAGGAAGAAACCAGCCACTGGTTTTAAAAAGAAAACATAAACGATCAAAAATTCAATTAAAATATAGAGTTAAAAATTAACACTAGATTTAAATAAACTTCGAAAATATCTTAAAACATACAATATAAGTAATATATCTCGTTTATGGCTAATGAAAGCAATTTAGTTATGCCCCCAATAGTATCAGATCAACCACAGGTAGGCGGACATAACTCGAACAGACAGCAACAACGACATATCGACAGACAAAACGAACATTTACAAAATAGAGTCATGGCGAATAACGCAGAACAGATAATAGCAGCCACGGTTAGCCAGATTTTGGCACAACAACTGCCGACATTGGTAAAGCAGTTAGTCAACCCCTCTAGGGAGTTTAGTGACGTAGACGACCAAACAATAACTGCCAACCACAATTTGAATGACTTAGACAGAGTTCCGGACATACATAGTTAAAAGCCTCAGAGAATTCTCCGGTAATCCAGCGGAATTTAGCTCATGGAAGAAGAGTGTAGATTGTATACTCTCAGCCTATGCAGCTGAGGCAGGTTCGCCAAAATACTTTGGCATATTGCATACAGTGAGAAACAAAATCACTGGCAATGCCGACACGGCCCTCGAGTCGTATAATGTTCCCCTAAATTGGAGCGCTATCTCCAAATGTCTCACGCTGCACTACGCAGACAAAAGAGATCTGGGAACATTAGAATATCAGATGACAATGTTAGTGCAAGGAAGCAACCAAACAGTAGAATTCTACCAGGTCGTTAACAACCACTTGTCGCTGATATTAAATAAAGTAGGCTGCATGGAATTAAACAGGGAATCCGAAACCCTTATGACAAAAATATACCGAGATAAAGCATTAGATACCTTCATTAGAGGTTTGAAGGGAGATTTACTACGGATTCTTGGAATAAAGGAGCCAGCAGATCTACCTTCAGCCCTTCACTATTGTCTAAAACTAGAGAATCAAAGCTATCGCACTTACATGGCTTTGAATAGAAATCAACAGACACATGCCAGAAACCCAAATAGAAATATACCACCACCTACACTGCCACCCCGAACAGCTCAGCCTTCTTTCGCTCAAACTTTTAGGCCACCACCCATTAGCTTCAGGCCCCAACTCCCGATCCATACACCTTGGCCAACCAATACAAACCATGGACAACCGACTTACAACAATAATGGACCGATTCTACAATACCCCAACCAACGATCCTACCAGACACAACCACAACAGGTATACATACCCAATAGACCTTCTGCACGAGGATGATAAACTACATGAACAGACCCAATTTTGAAGTAGGGAAAAGACCTCCACCACCAACAAACGCCGCGGACAAAAAACAAAGAAATTTTAACATACAAACAGGAGAAGAACAGACAGAGACAGAAAACACTGAAGACTATGTGACCATGGAGGAATACGTACAATCAATGCTAAATTACGAACAGCAGACTGAATACGAACAGCCATTAAACGAATACGCCCAACAAATTGAAGAAACGGATGACGGACAAAATACCCAATACGAACACTCAGACATTAATTTTTTAGGATAAAGAGCTCCTCTCTTCCTTACATAGAATGTAAGATGGGCAAAATTACTCAAAATACTAATAGATACAGGATCAAACCGAAATTACGTCCAACCGAAATTCGTGTCCGAACCTATTCCAAACGAAAAACCCTTCGAAGCCGTCACAGTCGGCGGAAGCATTAAAGTTACACACCACAAGTTCGCTAGTCTTTTCAATAGAAACGATATAAAAATAAAATTCTTTCTCTTACCCACCCTAAAATCATTCGACGCCATATTAGGTAACGATAGTCTAAAGGAACTAGATGCTGTGATACAAAGCAGCAGGAATCTACTAATAATCAAGAACAATATTTGCATACCCATTAAGCAGAAAAAAATAGAGGCGGTCAACACGGTAATACCACGGACAGAACATATGACAAACGAACAAAAAAATAGCCTTAATCAACTAGTTAAGATGCACCCACACCTATTCGCCAATCCGGACGAAAAACTGACATACACAACCAACGTCAGAGCAGAGATTCGAACAAAAACCGTCTCCCCCATATATTCAAAATTTTACCAATTTCCAATGTCTTTAAAAGACGAAGTACACAGCCAAATCAAAGAACTTTTAGAGGACGGAATCATCCGACCCTCCCGATCCCCATACAATTCACCTGTGTGGATTGTTCCAAAAAAATTAGATGCCTCCGGGCAAAAGAAATACCGCATGGTTATAGACTACAGGAAACTTAATAAGGAAACTACCGCAGACAAATACCCTATACCCGAAATCAACGAGGTACTAGCACAGCTAGGCAATAACAAAGTTTTCTCTGTCTTAGATTTCAAAAGTGGCTTTCATCAAATACCCCTTAAGGAGTCAGACATAGAAAAAACTGCCTTCTCCGTTAACAACGGAAAATTCGAGTTTACACGACTCCCATTCGGTCTCAAGAATGCGCCCTCAATTTTCCAGAGAGCACTTGCTCCTTCGTGAGCATATTGGAAAAATATGCTTCATTTATATTGACGATATCATTATCTTTAGCAAAGATGATGAATCGCATGCGCAGCACTTTGCCGCCATATTCAGAACTCTACAAGAAGCCAACATGAAATTTCAGTTGGACAAATGCGAGTTCTTTAAAAGCAGAGTAGAATTCCTGGGATTTGTTATCTCAGACAAGGGTATAGAAACTAATCACTAACTACCAATGAAAGGGAAATGTTGGCAATTATTTGGGCCTTAAAAGCCCTCAAGAATTACCTCTACGGTAAAGCGAGTGTAAAAATATACACCGACCATCAACCCTTAACCCACTCTCTTAGCAGTTGGAACGGCAACGCTAGGATAAAGAGGTGGAAAGCTTACCTAGAAGAGTTCGATTACGAACTCCTCTATAAGCCAGGTAGGGATAACATTGTAGCCGATGCGCTATCACGTATCCCTGTGGTCAATAATATTGGATCAGTAGCCTCCACCCAACACAGTGCAGACAGTTCAAGCCACAACTTAATTCCGAGCATAGAAGCTCCAATTAACGTATTCAAAAACCAGATATTTCTCAGTAGAGCCAACGAAACAAATTACGAATTCCATATCCCACTCCCAACATTCCACAGGCATACAATTACTCGACCAAATTTCTCAGAACACGACCTTACGCAAATACTGAAAGCTCATCTAAACCCATCCGTAATAAACGGAATAATAACCTCAGAAGAAATAATGAACCAAATTCAGCGGATATATCCCCAACATTTTAGTAACTTCAAGATTGGATTCACACAGTCTCAAGTAAAAGATTTAACAAATGAAACAGAACAAGATGAGAAGATATTGGTTACACACAACAGAGCCCACCGCAACGCACTAGAAAACAAAATGCAATTGTCCGAAAGATTCTATTTCCCAAAAATGAAGCAACGAATAACAGAATTAGTCAAACAGTGTCAGGTTTGTAAAGAAGAAAAGTACGATAGGCATCCCACTAAGCCAAAACTCAAAGAAACACCAATCCCCGAATACCCAGGACATACAATCCACATCGACATATACACGACAGAAAAAAACTTAGTACTAACAGCAGTAGACAAATTTTCGATATTAGCTCAGGGACGAATTATCAAATCTAGGGCAATAGAAGACATTAAAAAACCACTTCATGAAATCCTGTTTTATTTTGGCGTACCTAAAGTAGTTGTAATAGATTACGAAAAATAACTTAATTCCGCCTCAATCACTTTCATGATGCAGGACCAATTAAATATAGAATTTTAAAACACCACCCTACAAAAGCGCAGTGAATGGTCAGGTAGAACGATTTCATTCAACACTATCAGACATAATGAGATGCAACAAAAGAAAACAGGAATACAGAACATTCGAAGAACTACTTAACAAATCAATATACGACTACAACTACACTATACACTCGACAACTAACAAGAGACCATTAGACATATTCTTCGGCAGAAACGTGACTACAGACCCAGACCAATACGAAAAAGCTAGGAAGGAAAACATTGACAGACTCAATCAGAAACAATCGACCGACATGCAGAATTATAACAAAAAACGTAACGACATACGAACTTATATACCAGGTCATGAAATATTCGTCAAAGTCAATACCAGATTAGGTACCAAACTGTCACCCAGATACAAAAAGGAGATAGTTAAAGAAAATAGAAACACAACCGTACTAACAACAACTGACAAAATAGTACATAAAAGCAATATAAAAAATACATGAAAATTACAGATTCCTATTAATGATGACAATAAACAGCTTATCATAACAGGCAATTAGAAGATCGAATTAATAAACTCACGAAAATCTCAAACGATTTAACCAATAGCATAAGAAAGGAAGCTCTCATAAGTGATGAGATAGCTATTAGCTTACAAAATCAAATTAGGCTCATAAAAGAAGAAATAAATAATATTAAGTAAGCCATACAATGGGCGAAATTTAATTTAATAAATACACTCCTACTTGGCGAAAAAAAATAGAGATAGTAAACGATAATTTTAATAAAAGCAATATGCCACCTTTAAATATTGAAGAAATGCTAGAATTCGCAGATGTATCCATTTTGCATAATGGAACCACTCTGTTTTATACTGTAAAAATTCCAATTTTAGAAGAAATAGAATGCAAAAATACTACTTATAATAAAGTCAGTAGTCAAAAACAACAATATAATAAATTTAGAATTTAACGAACTGTTTCATTTTAATAAAACAATCTATGGCATAAACAACAATTGTAAAAGATACCATAATATTAAAATTTGTAACAAATCAAAAATTGTAAACTTGAACACTAATAATTGTATACCTAAGTTAGTTAGTGGAGAGCAAGCGCTCTGTGGCTTTAGCAATGCAGATCATATCCCGGAGATCGAGGAAATCGACGATGGACTTATACTAGTGAACGACTTCAATGGCACTATTAGATGGCAAGAGAAGAAACGCGTGAGAGGCACCTATATGATTAACTTCTGGAACGAAACCCTTTTCATCAACAAACAAGAGTTCAGCAACCTAGAGGTCACCGTCATGACCCCAGGAAATCCCACAATACAAATAACCCCAATAGAAAACGAAGGAATAAAGATTCTTTCTCTGGAAGCATTAGAAGAATTGCACATCAAAAACATAAAAAACATGCAAAAACTTCAGACGCACTCTAAGCAAATAGAGTTGGCTTCATAACTCTGTTCACAGTTGCCATCCTTCTTACCTGTGTATTACACGTAATGAAGAAAAATAAGAAAAATATAATACTGCAACTGAACAAAGAACAAGAGAGACCCAAAAAAGAGCCAACACATATCCAAATACAAAACACAGATGCTAAAAACCACAGGTTTAACAACATACCTTTCTTCTGATGATCGCTTGAGGACAAGCATAAATCAAAGGGGGAAAAGTTAACAACAAATAAATTCCTACAGTCCCAATAAGAAGCAGTGCAACACCTCATAAGGAAGTGCAGCAAAATGCTGACTTGGTGTCTGTGCCATTTCCTCCACGCGCCGACCGGCAACCGCCGAAAATTCCAAGAAGAATTGCCCAACGGGCCAACAACATCAGCAGCGACGCCGCTGCCGCTAAGCCACAGGTTACTAGGGCTAGAATTGATTTAAGTTTATTCAGTTGCAAATTAACAGCAAATAAAGGAAGTCTTGCTTCCCTAAAAATTATATTTTTTTTATCGTTTAATAAACTTTGGAATTAACTTATACAAAAAACTACAGAAGCGCACACTGTCAGGTGAACGGAACACAGAAGCAAGTTGGAAAATTGATTACCGACGGGATTGTTGAACCATCCGTATCTGAATATAAAAGCCCATTATTACTTGTCCCTAAAAAACCATCTCCAGGTTCAGAAGAAAAGAAATGGCGATTAGTGATTGACTATCGTCAAATTAATAAAAAAGTATTGTCCGATAAGTTTCCACTACCTAGAATTGATGATATTCTAGATCTTTTCATGCCTTGACCTAATGTCAGGTTTTCACCAAATTGAACTTGAAGAGAGCTCAAGAAATATAACGTATTTTTCAACGAGCAATGGCTCATATCGCTTTACGCGATTGCCTTTTGGTTTAAAAATAGCGCCAAATTCATTTCAAAGAATGATGACCATTGCATTTTCTGGACTAGAACCTTCACAAGCATTCCTTTATATGGATTTCTTAATAGTTATAGGTTGTTCCGAGGTGACTTTTCTCGGTCGTAAATGCACTGATAAAGGAATACTTTCAGACGACAAGAAATATGACGTCATTATGAGTTACCCAGCGCCGCACAATGCGGACTGCGCTAGACATTTCGTAGCATTTTGCAATTATTATAGACGTTTCATAAAAAATTCCAAAACGCATTCCAATATTTAAAAACAAAACTAATGGAACCTACTTTGCTTCAATATCCCGATTTCAGCAAAGCATTTTCGTAGCATTTTGCAATTATTATAGACGTGTCATAAAAAATTTCAAAACGCATTCCAATATTTAAAAACAAAACTAATGGAACCTACCTTGCTACAATATCCCGATTTCAGCAAAGAATTTTGTATAATCACTGATGCAAGTAAGCAAGCATGTGGAGCGGTTTTAACGCAAAACCATAACGGACTCCAACTTCCCATTGCATATGCATCAAGACCTTTCACCAAGGGAGAAAGTAATAAGTGTACTACTGAGCAGGAGTTAGCTGCAATACACTGGGCAATATTACACTTTCGACCATATATGTATTTATGGAAAATACTTTACAATCAAAACAGATCACAGACCACTAATATATCTATTTTCTATGATCAATCCAAGCTCTAAACTGACACGTATGAGGCTAGAATTAGAAGAGTATGACTTCACAGTCGAATATTTAAAGGGAAGATACAATCATGTAGCTGATGCGTTATCAAGAATAACCATTAAAGAACTACAAAATATTACTGGAAATATAAAGAAAGTCACTACTAGATAAAAAAAAATAGAAATTCCGCGCGGAAAGCAAAGAAATAGTATTGCCTACGCAATCTATAGAGAAAGCTTCTAAGCCCAAAGTATGCCAAGTTATAAACAATGACGAAGTACGTAAGGTAGTGACCTTGCATGTAAAAGATATGCTTTGCTTATTTAAGCATGGTAAAAAAATTACTGCAATTACTTTTCCAAAGGCTTGAAAAGCAAGCGGGTATAAACAAAATCAGCCAACTCAAAATGGCACCGTAAGAAAATATCTTTGAACATGTTTCAATAGATAATTTCAAGCAAATGGGCAATAAAATAATGAATACAGTAAGAGTAGCGCTACTCAACCCGGTGACCATTGTAGAAAAACAAGATGAGAAAGAAGCTATACTGTCTATATTCCATGACGATCCAATGCAAGGAGGTCATTGCAAAAACCTTGGCCAAGGTCAAAAGACATTATTTTTGGAAAGGTATGACACAGAAATATTACTGATTACATACGAAAATGTCAGACATGCCAAAAAGCTAAAATAACTAAGCATAATAAGACCCCATTAATAATAACTCATACGCCTATAAATGTTTTCGACAGAGTGATAGTGGACACTATTGGTCCGCTACCAAAATCAGCAAATGGCAATGGATATGTAGTCACTCTAATATGTGACATAACTAAGTAATTAGTTGCCATACCAGTTCCAAATAAGAACGCGAACACAGTCGCTAAAGCAATTTTTGAATCATTTATTCTGAAGTACGGTCCAATGAAGACGTTCATTACGGACATGGGAAGAGAATATGGGAATTCAATTATAGATGATTTGTGCAAATATCCAAAAATTAAAAATATAACATCTACGGAACACCACCACCAGACAGTTGGAACAATAGAAAGAAATCATAGAACTTTCAATGAATATATTCGCTTATATATATCGGTTGATAAAACTGATTGGAACGTATGGCTTCAATATTTCGATTTTTGTTTCAACACGACCCCCTCAATGGCACATAATTATTATCCATATGAGCTAGTATTTGGTAGAACGATTAATTTACCAAAACAATTTAATAGTATAGATAATATAGAACCTATATATAATATAGATGATTATGGTAAAGAAAGTAAATAAAGATTGGAAGTATCATAAAAAAGAGCTAGAATAATAATAGAAGAACATAAGAAACAGAATAAGATACTATATGACCACAAAACAAACAACATAGATACATATATCAATAGGTTATAAAGTCTTACTAAGAAATGAAACAGGTCATAAGTTAGATTATAAATATACTGGTCGGTAGAAATTTTATCGATTGCTTGGAAACGGAGTAAGTGATCGATTATCGAAAACAAACTCGATCTGCGCAGGCACAAGGAGCACCTACATCTAAAATTTCAAGTCTCTACCTCTTTTGGGTTCTAAGACCCTGGGGATCCTGGGACTCAAGAAGGTAGCGACTGGCTCTGCTGGCATGCTGCCAGTTTGGATAGTAAGGAGCAAATTGCTGGTTGCATCCTTTTACAAGTGCTACTGAAAAAACTGGGTCATGCTACGTAGGCGGGGTGGGAAGGAATCTGGAGGATCTTGCTTTTGCCAAATTTAATTCAATCATGGGCACAATTTATCACATTTTTGAAAAAACGCTGCAGAACCGTAGAGCTCTCATGTGGGCAAGAACATAAAGTAGTACACCACTCGTTGCTACTAACTCAATGGCTGCTGTTTGCGTATTTTGTAATGGTGAAGAGCATAATATATGGCAATGCCCAAGACTTGGCAATTTGTCTCCAGAGATGCGTCTCAAGGTAGCAAAGCGGCCGAACCGCTGAGTTAATTCATCGATTTTGGGAAGTAGAAAGTTTTACAGACCCTGTTGCTAATGCAACAAAAAGTTACGAATTTCCAAAGGTTGCCAACAGGAGCATATTCCGTGGATCCATTCTATGAATCTTATCAACAGGCATTTCGCAGATTTATATCGCTTGAGAGAAGGTTGCATCGTCATCCCAACCTTAAATCTCAGTATTGCGCGTTCATTCAAGAACTCGGACATATAACAGTTGTCCCTCCAGAGTCGTTACGTTAATGCAAATATTTTTTCCCAAATAACTGCGTGCTTAAGGAACAAAGCACGAGTACCAACTTCGTGTCGTGATTGATGGTTCAGCTGTCACCAGCACTGGATATTCGCTCAATGAAGTGTTGACGGGCCCAGCCGTCATACAACCGAAGCTGTTTAACATTTTGATGCGATTTCGCTAGTTTCCTGTTCCACTTACTGGAGACATTGGCAAGATATATCGCTGTGTACGAGCCACGGTCCCAGATAACTACCTATAATGCATCGAAATTCTATTGATTCTAAAATAAGTTTCTTCAGGTTGGACACAGTTACTTATGGCACAAAACCAGCATCCTTTCTTGCCGTTCGAGCAATGCAGCAACTAGCAGTCGACGAGCAACATTCATTTCCATTTGGTTTGAAAATTTAATCGACGCGATTTCTATGGAGACGACCTTATATCTGGTTGTGGCTCGGTCCAAGAGGCGATCGACGTATTAAATCAAACAAAGGGAATCCTACCTTAAGGTTGCTTTGAACTCAGAAAATGGAGTTTGATTCACTCTGCAGTGCTAAAAGGCATTCCTGACATAAGGATAAGGACTCGTTTTTAAATTTAGCGATGGAAGCGACATTACCAAAACCTTGGGCCTTGCGTGGAAGAATCAACTGATAAATTAATATTTTCTCTCACGCCTGCCAATCAGACACTTAAGCCTTGCAAGAGATCTGTTCTTTAGCTCGTATTTACGATCCACTAGGATTTATTGGACCAGCCATCGTTAAGGCCAAAATCTTTATGCAGCTTCTTTGGAAGAAAAACTTGGGTTGGGATGAGAGTCTTCCAACTTCTCTAAATACTACCTGGCAGGTAGGAATGTTCAATTATCCACCTTCCCTCGTTTGGTTACATGGTTACATGGTTTCCGTGACGCCAGCAGTACCGCGTACCGGTCTTGATCTCGAGATGAATCGTCGAGGTTCAACGTATTCGTTGTAAATCGGATAGCCATCATCTGGGAGCTTAGAGCAGGCTTCCAGTGGCACTATGTTCCAACAGCCAGTAATCCAGCTGACTTTCTCTCCAGAAGGGCCACTCCCGACGAACTTATACAGTCAAAACTTTGGTCATGTGGTCCTGAATTTTTGACTGGCCCACAAAGGTGCTGGCCTGCGAGTTGTCTTATCTATCGTATTCTGCGCCCCGGACTTTTGATCTCCGATATACGTTTTGGATCCTTCATACTTTTACGTAACATTTAAGATGACTCTCTTTGGGATGATATAAAGAACGTGCAATCAAAAGACGTGGTCGCTCGTTCTAGTATACTTTCATCAAGATTGCCCTTTCAGGATGAATTTCGTATTATTCGAGTTGTTGGGAGCCTTGAAAAGTCAACCCTTCCTTATGAGGCTCGTCATTCTATTATACTGCCTAGACAACATCCAGTAACCATCGCCATTGTCGATCACTTTCATTAGCGGAATCTACATGCTGGACCACGAACCTTGTTGGGAGCAAATTGTCTGCAATATAAGCCAATTGGTGGCTGCAAAATAGTTTCCAGCATGGTAATCAAATGCACCAGATGTTTACGGAAGAAGCCCCGCTTGGTGGAGCACGTAATGGGAAATCTTCTAAAGGAGCGATTTGTTGAAACTCAAGCATTTGATATAACTGGTGTGGTTTTTTGCGGACCATTCTTCTACAAGCGTGACACTCGAAACAAAACTCCTTTAAAATGCTACATCAGCGTATTTATTTGCTTCGCCACGAAAGCCATTCATTTGGAGTTGGTCCAAGGATCTATCTACGTGTGCATCTGATCTCAATGCTCTTAGCCGGTTTATATGCACTCGTCGCAAGCTACGTCATATTTGGTCTGACAATGCCATCAACTTTGTCGGCGCCGAAAATGAGCTGTTGGAGCTAAAAAATCTCTCCCTCAGTAGCTGTCATCAAGAGGCTGTGCTCCAGTTTTTTTTGGCGTACACAATTGACTGGCGCTTCATTCCACCGCGTTCCCCTCACTTTGATGGCTCTTAGGATGCGGCGGTAAAAACTGCAAAACATCAATTCTCTCGGGTTGAGGGCTCAACTGTACTGGGATTCAAAGAGCTTCGTACCCTTGTGTGCCACATAATGGCAGTCATTAATTCTAGACCACTGCTTCTCATTTCAGCAGATACAGAATACCTTGATATTCTTACCACAGCTCTCTTTTTGGTTGGTGGTTCACAAGCCACGTTCACAGAACCAGATGTGACACGGCTGAATATTAATCGTCTATCTAGCTGGCAGCGAATGTCCTATATGCATCAAGTCTTTTGGTCTCGCTGGCGAGATGAATATTTAAATCTTCTGCAACAGCGTTCCAAATGGCGGACTCCCAAGCCAGGTGGGGCTCTCATCGTTCTTGTCAAAGACGAGAACTTACCTCTCTTAAAATGGCCACTAGCTAGAGTGGTTAAATTGGTCAACGGAACCGATCATCACACGCTTTGCAGTTCTCAAGACAGCTAATGGAATCATAAAACGAGCAACTTATAAGTTGCGACTGCTTCCCCTTAATGATCCTGATCAAACTCAATGGTTCAACGGGGAAGTGTGTTCGGCTAAGCAGCTAAAAATTAAATAAGTACTATGCTCGCATAACATTTCAGTTACATCTTGAACTGCGAGGCAAGGAATGTCACCATTTCTTTTTTATTTGACATGCGTTTCTCGCATGTCATAAAATAGCTCAATATTATTCGCTGTTAACTATCTAGCGCTTATCGCTTTGCACTCATCGCAGTTTCTGTTATCGCGCCTTATTACCTTTTTCACTTTGTCTTAAGCGGCTAGCGCATCAATGCTAGCGACGCCGCAGGGCGCTCTTGTCTCGTATGCTCGCTATAAATAAAACAGCCCGTTGCATTAACTCCTTAACTTCTCTAATAAAAAAGCTTGTTGGCCCAACAAACATTTTTTTCTCTACTAACACCTTCCTTCCTTCTTAGATGTAGTGTAATATTTGAGTTGATAATGTTTTTAACAAAAGCACGTTAGCGCTGGTTGACTTGAGTTTTAAGAATGATTTTATTCAAAGTAAAATATTGCGCTTGAACTATGGATACATGTATATACTGAAGGTGTAAATTAACAGCTACAAAGAGAGGGAGAGTGAGTAGCTTGCATATGCCTGTGTTAGTGAGCATATATGTTGCTCATGGAATGCACTCAGACGGAGCGTGGGAAATGCAGCGTAAGCATAAACTGTCAGCTAGAGAGGTTAGTGAACTGCGCTGCGTAATATGAGCCACAGCCAATATACAAAGTGGCTCTGGGCTTGTTTAATGTATAATTGTTATTGTATGCGACAAAGTGCCGCATACTTTACATTTGTATATAGGGTGTTCTTTTAAGACACACTCCACCTCCCTTTTTAAAGAAATAACGTAACATTATGGATGTGTAGTTATTTAATGAATTTAATTATTTTGAACAACATTTTTTGTATATCATTTTTTTTGTTATAAAATAATAAAATGTAATAAACTGATAAAAATGATATGAATTTAAAAAAATTATTCAAGTTTTATGAATATATAAAAATGTAAACATTTCAAAATGTAAAGATAAAAAAATATAAATGTGTAAAATTCATTATAGTAATTTGTTTTTTTTCAAGGATTGTTATTTTTTTTTTCAGTCGGTTGATCAGGCCAATGTTTATGTATTTGTTTTTTGTCGTGAATTCATAAAGGAACATCAAGACTTCATAGACTTCAAATACTTTTATTCGTTAAAAATTTCTAGTCTATTCTTATAAAATTTTTGGGTCCTATTTTTGTTATCTTTAGTTAGAATGTTATCCCTATTTTCTATGTTAAATATTATATATGGGTCTATATATACTGGATCCAATTTCTGGCCAGTTTCGTTTCTTAATAAGACTTTATCCCCTATTTTTACTTGAAAATCTATAACTTTTTTATCAAAAAGTTCCTTACTTTTTGCTTTATGTTTTTCAAGCATTATCCTAGACCTTTTATTTGCTTTTTCTAATCTAAACTTTACTTCTTTAGCATAATCTACATTATATAGTGGGTCGATTCTCTTTATATTAGTAAATTGGGTGTTTACCAAAAATTTGCTCATAATAATTGTGTGCGATAGAGGGGCTCGTGTTAAAACAGTATACGAAGTACTTGATCCATACGCCCCAATCAGTTTTATCAACTGATATATATCATCGTATGTATTCGTTAAAAGTCCTGTGACTTCTTTCTACTGTTCCAACTGTCTGGTGATGATGTGCAGTTGATGTTAAGTTGTTTATTTTCATATACTTGCACAAATTGTTTATAATTGAATTCTTATATTCCGTACCCATGTCCGTTATGAACGTCTTCATTGGACCGTACTTCAGAATAAAAGATTCGAATATAGATTTAGCGACAGTGTTTGCACTTGTATTTGCGATCGGAATTGCGACAAGGTATTTCGTAAAATTACAAATGAGTGTAACTGCATACTCGTTCCCATTCTCTGTTTTAGGTAATGGACCTATTGTGTCAACGATTAGTCTGTCGAAAGCGGATATTGGTGTGGAGTAGCGCAACTCTTAAAGATTTTAATGTAATATAAATTATCCATTGAAACGTGTTCAAAGATATTTTCCCACGGTGCCACTTTGAGTTGGCTGATTTTATATATACCGGCTTGCGTTTCAACCCTTTGAAAGAATTGATCTAAATCAATGGCCTCATTAGTATATAAAACATTGTATCTTGCTGTAAATTGTCTACCATGTTTAAAAAAACATGTCATATTGTTTACATGCAAGGTCACTACTTTTCGTACTTCGTCATTGTTAATGACTTGGTACACTTTGGGTTTTGAAGCTTTTTCTATAGATTGCCTAGACAATTCTATTTCTTTTTCTCCTGCGCAGGATTCTTGTCTACGTGCTTGTCTTGTAATGACTTTCATTATGTTTTCTGTTATATTTTTTAGCTCCTTGATGGTTATTCTCGATAACGCATCTGCTACGTAACTGTCTTTACCCGTCAGATATTCTACCGTAAAGGTATATTCCTCCAAATCAAGCCTCATACGTGTTAATTGTGAACTTTGATTGACCATTAAAAATAGATGTTAGTGGTCTGTGATCCGTTTCACCGTGAAATGGATACCATAAATATATGGTCGAAAGTGTCTTATTGCCCAGTGAATAGCTGTTAATTCTTGTTCAGTTGTACTCTTGTTACTTTCTCCTTTAGTAAAGGATATTGATGCGTATGCAATTGGAAGTTGGAGTCCATTAACGTTTTGAGGTAAAACTGCTCCACACGCTTTCTTACTTGCATCTGTTATTATGCAGAATTCTTTGGTGAAGTCTGGATATTGTAACAAGGTTAGGTTTATTAGTTGAGATGTTCTGGTATTCAGACGAATTTTACGTCTTTTTACATAATCTTGTTATGTGACGTGAATAGTCGGCAAAATTTTTAATAAAGCGCCTATAGTAATTGCAAAATGCAACGAATCGCCTAGCGCTGTCCGCATCATGTGGGACTGTGTAATTTTTTATCACGTCGTATTTTTCTGGCAAGAGTCCCTTATCAGTGCATTTGGGTCCCAGAAATGTGACTTCATGCATAAAAAATGAACATTTTTCCGGATGTAGTTTCAGGTTGAGTTTCTTACATTGGTCGAAAAGATCAGTTAAGTTTTTGACCAAATGTTTCTTGGAACAAGCGATTACTATTAGATCATCCATATAAAGAAATGCTTGTGATGGTTGTAGACCAGAAAATGCTACTGTCATCATTCTTTGAAATGAGTTTGGGGCTATTTTCAAGCCAAATGGTAATCGCGTGAAGCGATATAAGCCATAGCTTTTTGACAATTACGTTATATTTCTAGAACTTTTTTCAAGTTCAATTTGGTGGAAGCCAGACATTAAGTCTAGGCATGAAAAATATTTTGCTCTACCTCGTTGATCTAGAATATCATCAATTCTAGGTAGTGGAAATTTGTCGGACAATAGCTTTTTATAAATTTGATAGTCAATTCTAATTGCCATTTTTTCTTTTCAGAGTCCGGAAGAGACTTCTTCGGGACTAGTAAAAGTGGGCTATTATATTATGAGACTGACGGTTCGACTATTTTATTGCCTATTAATTTTTGTACTTGGGCTTGAATTTCTTGTATTTGGCTAAGAGGAGTCCTATCATTTTTTATTTATACGGGCTGATCATGCTTCAGTCTAAGCTTTTGTTTGTAAAAATTATTTGTTGTTATTGATTCGGTTTCTAGTCCGAATATGTCGGTATACCTAGTACATAAATCTTTAAATCGACTTTTGAATAAAGGCGGGAAGTTTTTAATTAATTTATTCATAACGAAGTTGTCTCTTTCTTCGTTAGTTTCTTTTATCATTGACGATTTTATTGGTATTAAAATTCGGACATAAGTATTTTTGTGGTTGGATATGGTTTTTGCGATATAAATTTCTTCATCAATTTCTTGATTTAATATCAAAATTTGATTTTTTATTGAAGGTATTTGTATTTCACGGACAACTTCGGAACGAACTGGGAGTACTGTGGCATTATTGTCACAAGTATGAAGTATTTGTAATATATTCGGATAATTTAAGTTGTTTGGGCGAAGAATTAGTGAGTGCCCACTCTAAGTATAATTCAATAGGTAATTATATTGTTTTATGAAATCTATAGTATGCCTAGTATGCTGTAATGGTTCCAAGATTAAAAGACGTCCGTCTTCCTTGATGGTTCTTTATTATATGTTTTCTTTTCGATTTCGAGCTGTCCACCGTGAAGCAGTGAGCAGCCGTTTTTCATACATGGTTTTTTGGCTTATTATAGACAGCAAGAGAGTCAGAGTCATGCGCGCACATATGTATACACAACGACGGTCAAGCGTGAGAACGCTGACTTAGCTATTTGGGCGGTCGTTGTTATCAAGTGCGGATCATATTTCGTCTGCACTTGAATATGAGCAGAGGACACTTAGCGTTAGGCGCGCTGCGACAAAGTCGCTGCTTATGTTTGCATTCTGTTGGCATAACAACAAAGTGTTGCAGCCTTATTCATATGTATGTATATACATATGTACGCATGCTACATCTCCCTCCTTTTAAAAAATAACGTAATATAATGGAGTTATTTTCCTTAATAATTATTTATTTTTATTATTATTATATATTATTTTTTTTTTATATATATATTTATTTTGTTTGGTATTTTTTTTTTTTTTTTATATATACATTTTTTTTTTTTTCATGTATTTTTGCATGCTTGATTATGAATTAAAAATTTTTAATCTGTCCTTATGGACTGTTTGCGTTTTATTCTTATTTCCGGAAATAACTATATTATCCCTATCTTATATTTTTTCTACTCTATAGGGCCGCCCTGTGTATTTAAAATCTAGTTTATGTCCTACTTCATTTTTTAATAAAACCTTATCTCCTATGGATAATTTTAATTCCTTACTATTTAAGTCATATCGCTTCTTTTGTTTCATCTTATTTAATTCTAGCATATTTCTTGCTCTTTTGTATGCTACTTCTAATCTATACTTACTCTCCTTAGCATAATCATCTATGTTATATATTGGTTCTATGTTTGCTATGCTATTGAAGTATTTTGGTAGATTACATGTCTTACCAAATACTAATTCATACGGACAATAATTATGTGCCGTAGAAGGGGTCGTATTAAAACAATAGACAAAGTATTGGAGCCATACGTCCCAATCAGTTTTATCAACTGATATATAAGATCGTATGTATTCGTTAAAAGTTCTGTGACTTCTTTCGACTGTTCCAACTGTCTGGTGATGATGTGCAGTTGATGTTATGTTGTCTATTTTCATAAACTTGCACAAAGCACAAATCATTTATAATTGAGTTCTTGTATTCTGTTCCCATGTCCGTAATGAACGTCTTCATTGGACCGTACTTTAGAATATAAGATTGGAATATACCTTTGGCTACTGTACCAGCGTTTTTGTTTGGTATTGGTATCGCGACTAGGTATTTAGTCAAGTCACAAATTAATGTGATTGCGTACTCATTACCATTATCAGATTTGGGTAGCGGACCAATTGTGTCCACTATAATCCTATCGAACGCAAGTACAGGTGTATCAGTTATAATTAATGGGGTCTTACTATGCTTAGTTATTTTAGCTTTCTGGCATTTGTGACATTTACGTATGTACTCAGTAATATCTCGAGTCATACCTTTCCAAAAGTAATGTCGTTTGACCTTGGCCAAGGTTTTTGTAATGCCAGTATGACCTCCTTGTATTGGGTCGTCATGTAGTGTAGACAATATAGCTTCTTTTTCTTTATTATTTGTTATTGTGGTCACCGGGTTGAGTAGCGCTACCCTTAATTTAGTCAATATTTTATTGCCCATATTTTTGAAATTATCTATTGAAATTGTATCAAAGATATTTTCCCACGGTGCCATTTTCAATTGGCTTATTTTCAATATACCGGCTTCATTTTCGAGCCTTGGGAATAGTTGACCTAAGTCAATATTTCCATTTGTATATAGATCACCAATGTTAATTCTTGCAATAATTTTCTTGCCATGTTTAAAGAAACAAAGCGTATCTTTTATATGCAAGGTCACTACTTTGCGTACCTCGTCATTGTTAATGACTTCGTATACGTTGGGCTGTGAAGCTTCTTCTGTAGATTGCCTTGGCAATTCTACCTGATATTTTCCTGCGCAGGAATTTTATATACTTTGATATCTTGTAGTGACTTTGTGGATTGTCCCTGTTATTTCCTGTAGCTATTTTATGGTTATTCTTGATAACGCATCGGCTACGAAATTATCTTTACCCTTCGGATATTCTACCGTAAAATTATATTCCTCTAATTCAAGCCTCATACGTGTTAACTTTGAACTTGGATTTACCATTAAAAATAAGTAGGTTAGCGGTCTATGGTCAGTTTTAACCGTGAAATGGTTACCATAAATATATGGTCGGAAATGCGTTATTGCCCAATGAATAGCCGCTAATTCTTGCTCAGTAGTACTCTTGTTACTTTCTCCTTTAGTAAAGGATCTTGATGCGTATGCAATTGGAATTGGAGTCCATTATGGTTTTGAGTTAAAACCGCTCCACACGCTTGCTTACTTGCATCAGTTATTATGCAGAATTCTTTAGCGAAATCTGGATATTGTAACAAGGTTGGGTTTATAAGAGCCATTTTGAGGTGATCGAAGGCATTCTGGCATTCAGATGTCCATTCGAACTTAACGTCTTTTTTACATAATCTTGTTATGTGACGTGAATAGTCGGCAAAATTTTTAATAAAGCGCCTATAGAAATTGCAAAATGCAACGAATCGCCTAGCGCTGTCCGCATCATGTGGGACTGGGAAGTTCTTTATGACGTCGTATTTTTTATCGTCTGGCAAGATTCCTTTATCAGTGCATTTATGTCACAAAAATGTGACTTTATGCATGAAAAATGAACATTTTTCTGGATGTAGTTTCAGGTTGAATTTCCTACATTTGTCAAAAACTTCAGTTAAATTTTTGACCATATGTTTTTCGGAACAACCGATTACTATCAGATCATCCATATAAAGGAAGGCCTGAGATGGTTCGAGACCAGAAAATGCTATTGTCATCATTCTTTGAAAGGAGTTTGGGGCTATTTTCAAGCCAAATGGTAATCGCGTAAAGCGATACGAGCCATTGCTCGTTGAAAATGACGTTATATCTCTAGAACTTTTTTCGAGTTCGATTTGGTGAAAGCCAGACATTAAGTCTAGGCATGAAAAATATTTTGCTCTACCTAGCTGATCTAGAATATCATCAATTCTCGGTAGCGGAAATTTATCGGACAATAGCTTTTTATTAATTTGACGATAGTCAATTACTAATCGCCATTTCTTCTTGTCAGAGTCCGGAAGGGACTTCTTCGGAACTAATAAAAGTGGGCTATTATACTCTGAGGCTGATGGTTCGACTATTTTGTCGTCTATTAATTTTTTCACTTGGGCTTGAATTTCTTGTACTTGGCTGTGAGGACTTCTATAATTTTTTATGTATACGGGCTCATCATCCTTCAATCTAAGCTTTTGCTTGTACAAATTATTAGTTGTTATCGATTCGGTTTCTAATCCGAATATGTCGGTATATCTGGTGCATAAATCTTTTAATTGATTTTTAAATAAAGGTGGAAAGTTTTTGATTAATTTTTCCATAACGAAGTTGTCTCTTCCTTCGTTGGTTTCTTTTACTATATCATAATTGTTCAAAGTTTCATATTTTATTTTATTTAAGTTTACTATTTTATTGGCATTTGTTGTATTTATAATACGGACATATGTATTTTTGTGATTGGATATCGTGTTTGCGATGTAAATTCCTTCATCAATTTCTTGATTTAATATAAGAATTTGATTTTGTATTGAGGGAATTTGTATTTCACGGACAACTTCGGAACGAGCTGGGAGTACTGTGGCATTATTGTCACAAGTATGAAGTATTTTTAATCGAATTGGATAATTTAAGTTGTTTGGGCGAAGAATAAGTGAGTCGCCACTTTGAGTGAAATCTAGTTGGCAATTATATTGTTTTATAAAATCTATGCCTAGTATGCCATCACTCGGTATTGGGAACTTTTGTTCGACTAAATGAAAGTTATGTGGAATTATATATTTGCCTGTAGTGAGTTCTATAAAGGCTAAGCCTTTTGAAGGAATTATGCCTTCGCCAATACCCGATATTTGGGTAGTAATTGTTTCGTTTACATTTTCGAATATATCTGTATTTTCTTTTAATATGGATATATCTGCACCAGTATCTACTAACAGTGTAATTGATTTACCTGTTCTTTCAGTCTTAATTTTTACAAACATGCTAAGATTAAGGTTGATGATTTTTATTGAGCCATTTATTGGCTTTGAACATCTGAGGGGGTCTGTTGGTTTTCCGAGTTACCTTGAGTTACTCGGACACTACCTCTATTGTTACTGTTCTGGTTTTGGTAGCCACCTCGGTTTGAATTGTTTCTACCTCGGTTGCCACCTCGGTAATTTCCTCTGAAATTACCCCTATTGTTGTTATTACCATTATAGTGGAAATTACTATTGCCGCGGCTATTGCCTCTACCTCTTTGGTTGTTACGGCTGTAATTTCCACGATCGTTTCTGCCTTTGTAGTACAATATTGTACTTGGGCATCCAGTCATTTCAGTGCTGCATTGGATATATTTACCCATAGCATCATTGAAATTGCTGAAATTGCCCGCTTCTAATATTATGCGAAGCTTTTCGTATTCGCAATTCTTTGTCATGGCAGATATTGTTTCTTTAGTAGAAAATTTCTCTGCGTTATCAAAATCTAGTCCATCGTCAATATAGGCTGCTTCCAGTTGCTTACGCAAACTGTCAATTTCAGCTGTATATTGCGAGGCTGACTTGCCTTTCTGCTTTATGTTAAGCAACTTAGCTTTGATAACGTCAGTTGACTCGCCTTTGATATTGGTATTTAATTTATTTATAATACCAATAATGGATGTTTCATTTTGTACTTTGTACAAAATTGGGCCAATTATTTTAGACTTTATGACTTTTACGGCTAAGTCTTCTTGTGTACCTTTAGTACGATCGACTAGTCTTAAAGCCGTTAGAAATCTGGCCAGTGATAGCTTTTTGCCATCAAATTCCGGAATTGTAGACGATACCTGTCTTACATATTCGCGGTCTAAGGCCACTTGATTTACTGCCATGTTTGGTTCTGTTAATTCAAGTGGGTCAATGTCGCTATCAGCTTCAATATCAGGGTCACTATTTAGTGTTGGCTTAGACTCATTCAGTTCTTCTAGTTGATCTGGTTCAAAAGTTGCCATTAATTTTAAATCTGTTGGGATATCTATTACTATGTTGTGCCTAGTGCTGATATTCGATATTCTAGTCCCAAGTGATTTGATTATTTTCTTACATTGATTAACATGCTGCTCTGTAAGCCTATTTTCTTTACTTAAATAAAGTTGAACTATGTTACTATGTTAAGTTTAGCAATAATATGTTTATGTGGTGAATTAGCGTTTCAACCCTTATAGGTGCGTTCTTAAGTATTAACACACTTATAAGATTTTTCGAATTTATCTTTGAAATTATTTATTTTTTTCGCTAATTCACTCCATTCCATAGTTCTCTATTTATGAAGTTTTACCATTATAATTGGGCACTCGCCGTCCACTGGACCACTATTTCTTTAATGCCAACATATGGCAGTGTATTTAAAATTATGCCTTTTATCTTATTGTTGTAGAATATTCAATGCACGAATTCTAAAGTCTGCGTCGCTATTATATATTGCTTCTAAATATACTTCTATCGCAAACTTATTAATAGGCATTTCTGGTAATAAGAATATATATATATTTCTTGAAATTTATTTATTTATTTTATTTTGTCGCTTATCATTGTACGCATGCTACATCTCCCTCCTTTTAAAAAATAACGTAATACAATAGAGTTATTTTCCTTAATAATTATTTATTTTTATTATTATTATATAGTATTTTTTTTTTTTTTTTTTTTTATATATATATATATTTTTATTTATTTTTTTTCATGTATTTTTGCATGCTTGATTATGAATTAAAAATTTTTAATCTGTCCTTATGGACTGTTTGCGTTTTATTCTTATTTCCGGAAATAACTATATTATCCCTATCTTATATTTTTTCTACTCTATAGGGCCGCCCTGTGTATTTAAAATCTAGTTTATGTCCTACTTCATTTTTTAATAAAACCTTATCTCCTATGGATAATTTTAATTCCTTACTATTTAAGTCATATCGCTTCTTTTGTTTCATCTTATTTAATTCTAGCATATTTCTTGCTCTTTTGTATGCTACTTCTAATCTATACTTACTCTCCTTAGCATAATCATCTATGTTATATATTGGTTCTATGTTTGCTATGCTATTGAAGTATTTTGGTGGATTACATGTCTTACCAAATACTAATTCATACGGACAATAATTATGTGCCGTAGAAGGGGTCGTATTAAAACAATAGACAAAGTATTGGAGCCATACGTCCCAATCAGTTTTATCAACTGATATATAAGATCGTATGTATTCGTTAAAAGTTCTGTGACTTCTTTCGACTGTTCCAACTGTCTGGTGATGATGTGCAGTTGATGTTATGTTGTCTATTTTCATAAACTTGCACAAATCATTTATAATTGAGTTCTTGTATTCTGTTCCCATGTCCGTAATGAACGTCTTCATTGGACCGTACTTTAGAATATAAGATTGGAATATACCTTTGGCTACTGTACCAGCGTTTTTGTTTGGTATTGGTATCGCGACTAGGTATTTAGTCAAGTCACAAATTAATGTGATTGCGTACTCATTACCATTATCAGATTTGGGTAGCGGACCAATTGTGTCCACTATAATCCTATCGAACGCAAGTACAGGTGTATCAGTTATAATTAATGGGGTCTTACTATGCTTAGTTATTTTAGCTTTCTGGCATTTGTGACATTTACGTATGTACTCAGTAATATCTCGAGTCATACCTTTCCAAAAGTAATGTCGTTTGACCTTGGCCAAGGTTTTTGTAATGCCAGTATGACCTCCTTGTATTGGGTCGTCATGTAGTGTAGACAATATAGCTTCTTTTTCTTTATTATTTTTTATTGTGGTCACCGGGTTGAGTAGCGCTACCCTTAATTTAGTCAATATTTTATTGCCCATATTTTTGAAATTATCTATTGAAATTGTATCAAAGATATTTTCCCACGGTGCCATTTTCAATTGGCTTATTTTCAATATACCGGCTTCATTTTCGAGCCTTGGGAATAGTTGACCTAAGTCAATATTTCCATTTGTATATAGATCACCAATGTTAATTCTTGCAATCATTTTCTTGCCATGTTTAAAGAAACAAAGCGTATCTTTTATATGCAAGGTCACTACTTTGCGTACCTCGTCATTGTTAATGACTTCGTATACGTTGGGCTGTGAAGCTTTTTCTGTAGATTGCCTTGGCAATTCTACCTGATATTTTCCTGCGCAGGAATTTTGTCTACTTTGATATCTTGTAGTGACTTTGTGGATTGTCCCTGTTATTTCCTGTAGCTGTTTTATGGTTATTCTTGATAACGCATCGGCTACGAAATTATCTTTACCCTTCAGATATTCTACCGTAAAATTATATTCCTCTAATTCAAGCCTCATACGTGTTAACTTTGAACTTGGATTTACCATTGAAAATAAGTAGGTTAGCGGTCTATGGTCAGTTTTAACCGTGAAATGGTTACCATAAATATATGGTCGGAAATGCGTTATTGCCCAATGAATAGCCGCTAATTCTTGCTCAGTAGTACTCTTGTTACTTTCTCCTTTAGTAAAGGATCTTGATGCGTATGCAATTGGAAGTTGGAGTCCATTATGGTTTTGAGTTAAAACCGCTCCACACGCTTGCTTACTTGCATCAGTTATTATGCAGAATTCTTTAGCAAAATCTGGATATTGTAACAAGGTTGGGTTTATAAGAGCCATTTTGAGGTGATCGAAGGCATTCTGGCATTCAGATGTCCATTCGAACTTAACGTCTTTTTTACATAATCTTGTTATGTGACGTGAATAGTCGGCAAAATTTTTAATAAAGCGCCTATAGTAATTGCAAAATGCAACGAATCGCCTAGCGCTGTCCGCATCATGTGGGACTGGGTAGTTCTTTATGACGTCGTATTTTTTATCGTCTGGCAAGATTCCTTTATCAGTGCATTTATGTCCCAAAAATGTGACTTTATGTATGAAAAATGAACATTTTTCTGGATGTAGTTTCAGGTTGAATTTCCTACATTTGTCAAAAACTTCAGTTAAATTTTTGACCATGTGTTTTTCGGAACAACCGATTACTATCAGATCATCCATATAAAGGAAGGCCTGAGATGGTTCGAGACCAGAAAATGCTATTGTCATCATTCTTTGAAAGGAGTTTGGGGCTATTTTCAAGCCAAATGGTAATCGCGTAAAGCGATACGAGCCATTGCTCGTTGAAAATGACGTTATATCTCTAGAACTTTTTTCGAGTTCGATTTGGTGAAAGCCAGACATTAAGTCTAGGCATGAAAAATATTTTGCTCTACCTAGCTGATCTAGAATATCATCAATTCTCGGTAGCGGACATTTATCGGACAATAGCTTTTTATTAATTTGACGATAGTCAATTACTAATCGCCATTTCTTCTTGTCAGAGTCCGGAAGGGACTTCTTCGGAACTAATAAAAGTGGGCTATTATACTCTGAGGCTGATGGTTCGACTATTTTGTCGTCTATTAATTTTTTCACTTGGGCTTGAATTTCTTGTACTTGGCTGTGAGGACTTCTATAATTTTTTATGTATACGGGCTCATCATCCTTCAATCTAAGCTTTTGCTTGTAAAAATTATTAGTTGTTATCGATTCGGTTTCTAATCCGAATATGTCGGTATATCTGGTGCATAAATCTTTTAATTGATTTTTAAATAAAGGTGGAAAGTTTTTGATTAATTTTTCCATAACGAAGTTGTCTCTTCCTTCGTTGGTTTCTTTTACTATATCATAATTTGATTTTGTATTGAGGGAATTTGTATTTCACGGACAACTTCGGAACGAGCTGGGAGTACTGTGGCATTATTGTCACAAGTATGAAGTATTTTTAATCGAATTGGATAATTTAAGTTGTTTGGGCGAAGAATAAGTATGTCGCCACTTTGAGTGAAATCTAGTTGGCAATTATATTGTTTTATAAAATCTATGCCTAGTATGCCATCACTCGGTATTGGGAACTTCTGTTCGACTAAATGAAAGTTATGTGGAATTATATATTTGCCTGTAGTGAGTTCTATAAAGGCTAAGCCTTTTGAAGGAATTATGCCTTCGCCAATACCCGATATTTGGGTAGTAATTGTTTCGTTTACATTTTCGAATATATCTGTATTTTCTTTTAATATGGATATATCTGCACCAGTATCTACTAACAGTGTAATTGATTTACCTGTTCTTTCAGTCTTAATTTTTACAAACATGCTAAGATTAAGGTTGATGGTTTTTATTGAGCCATTTATTGGCTTTGAACATCTGAGGGGGTCTGTTGGTTTTCCGAGTTACCTTGAGTTACTCGGACATTACCTCTATTGTTACTGTTCTGGTTTTGGTAGCTACCTCGGTTTGAATTGTTTCTACCTCGGTTGCCACCTCGGTAATTTCCTCTGAAATTACCCCTATTGTTGTTATTACCATTATAGTGGAAATTACTATTGCCGCGGCTATTGCCTCTACCTCTTTGGTTGTTACGGCTGTAATTTCCACGATCGTTTCTGCCTTTGTAGTTCAATATTGTACTTGGGCATCCAGTCATTTCAGTGCTGCATTGGATATATTTACCCATAGCATCATTGAAATTGCTGAAATTGCCCGCTTCTAATATTATGCGAAGCTTTTCGTATTCGCAATTCTTTGTCATGGCAGATATTGTTTCTTTAGTAGAAAATTTCTCTGCGTTATCAAAATCTAGTCCATCGTCAATATAGGCTGCTTCCAGTTGCTTACGCAAACTGTCAATTTCAGCTGTATATTGCGAGGCTGACTTGCCTTTCTGCTTTATGTTAAGCAACTTAGCTTTGATAACGTCAGTTGACTCGCCTTTGATATTGGTATTTAATTTATTTATAATACCAATAATGAATGTTTCATTTTGTACTTTGTACAAAATTGGGCCAATTATTTTAGACTTTATGACTTCTACGGCTAAGTCTTCTTGTGTACCTTTAGTACGATCGACTAGTCTTAAAGCCGTTAGAAATCTGGCCAGTGATAGCTTTTTGCCATCAAATTCCGGAATTGTAGACGATACCTGTCTTACATATTCGCGGTCTAAGGCCACTTGATTTACTGCCATGTTTGGTTCTGTTAATTCAAGTGGGTCAATGTCGCTATCAGCTTCAATATCAGGGTCACTATTTAGTGTTGGCTTAGACTCATTCAGTTCTTCTAGTTGATCTGGTTCAAAAGTTGCCATTAATTTTAAATCTGTTGGGATATCTATACTATGTTGTGCCTAGTGCTGATATTCGATATTCTAGTCCCAAGTGATTTGATTATTTTCTTACATTGATTTACATGCTGCTCTGTAAGCCTATTTTCTTTACTTAAATAAAGTTGAACTATGTTATTATAGTTTAGCACTAATATGTTTATGTGGTGAATTAGCGTTTCAACCCTTATAGGTGCGTTCTTATTAACACACTTATAAGATTTTTCGAATTTATCTTTGAAATTATTTATTTTTTTCGCTAATTCACTCCATTCCATAGTTCTCTATTTATGAAGTTTTACCATTATAATTGGGCACTCGCCGTCCACTGGACCACTATTTCTTTAATGCCAACATATGGCAGTGTATTTAAAATTATGCCTTTTATCTTATTGTTGTAGAATATTCAATGCACGAATTCTAAAGTCTGCGTCGCTATTATATATTGCTTCTAAATATACTTCTATCGCAAACTTATTAATAGGCATTTCTGGTAATAAGAATATATATATATTTCTTGAAATTTCATTTTATTTATTTATTTTATTTTGTCGCTTATCATTGTACGCATGCTACATCTCCCTCCTTTTAAAAAATAACGTAATACAATAGAGTTATTTTCCTTAATAATTATTTATTTTTATTATTATTATATATTATTTTTTTTTTATATATATATTTATTTTGTTGTTTTTTTTTTTTTTTATATCTATTTTTATTTTTTTTTTCAGGTATTTTTGCATGCTTGATTATGAATTAAAAATTTTTAATCTGTCCTTATGGACTGTTTGCGTTTTATTCTTATTTCCGGAAATAACTATATTATCCCTATCTTATATTTTTTCTACTCTATAGGGCCCTGTGTATTTAAAATCTAGTTTATGTCCTACTTCATTTTTTAATAAAACCTTATCTCCTATGGATAATTTTAATTCCTTACTATTTAAGTCATATCGCTTCTTTTGTTTCATCTTATTTAATTCTAGCATATTTCTTGCTCTTTTGTATGCTACTTCTAATCTATACTTACTCTCCTTAGCATAATCATCTATGTTATATATTGGTTCTATGTTTGCTATGCTATTGAAGTATTTTGGTAGATTACATGTCTTACCAAATACTAATTCATACGGACAATAATTATGTGCCGTAGAAGGGGTCGTATTAAAACAATAGACAAAGTATTGGAGCCATACGTCCCAATCAGTTTTATCAACTGATATATAAGATCGTATGTATTCGTTAAAAGTTCTGTGACTTCTTTCGACTGTTCCAACTGTCTGGTGATGATGTGCAGTTGATGTTATGTTGTCTATTTTCATAAACTTGCACAAATCATTTATAATTGAGTTCTTGTATTCTGTTCCCATGTCCGTAATGAACGTCTTCATTGGACCGTACTTTAGAATATAAGATTGGAATATACCTTTGGCTACTGTACTAACGTTTTTGTTTGGTATTGGTATCGCGACTAGGTATTTAGTCAAGTCACAAATTAATGTGATTGCGTACTCATTACCATTATCAGATTTGGGTAGCGGACCAATTGTGTCCACTATAATCCTATCGAACGCATGTACAGGTGTATCAGTTATAATTAATGGGGTCTTACTATGCTTAGTTATTTTAGCTTTCTGGCATTTGTGACATTTACGTATGTACTCAGTAATATCTCGAGTCATACCTTTCCAAAAGTAATGTCGTTTGACCTTGGCCAAGGTTTTTGTAATGCCAGTATGACCTCCTTGTATTGGGTCGTCATGTAGTGTAGACAATATAGCTTCTTTTTCTTTATTATTTGTTATTGTGGTCACCGGGTTGAGTAGCGCTACCCTTAATTTAGTCAATATTTTATTGCCCATATTTTTGAAATTATCTATTGAAATTGTATCAAAGATATTTTCCCACGGTGCCATTTTCAATTGGCTTATTTTCAATATACCGGCTTCATTTTCGAGCCTTGGGAATAGTTGACCTAAGTCAATATTTCCATTTGTATATAGATCACCAATGTTTATTCTTGCAATCATTTTCTTGCCATGTTTAAAGAAACAAAGCGTATCTTTTATATGCAAGGTCACTACTTTGCGTACCTCGTCATTGTTAATGACTTCGTATACGTTGGGCTGTGAAGCTTTTTCTGTAGATTGCCTTGGCAATTCTACCTGATATTTTCCTGCGCAGGAATTTTGTCTACTTTGATATCTTGTAGTGACTTTGTGGATTGTCCCTGTTATTTCCTGTAGCTGTTTTATGGTTATTCTTGATAACGCATCGGTTACGAAATTATCTTTACCCTTCAGATATTCTACCGTAAAATTATATTCCTCTAATTCAAGCCTCATACGTGTTAACTTTGAACTTGGATTTACCATTGAAAATAAGTAGGTTAGCGGTCTATGGTCAGTTTTAACCGTGAAATGGTTACCATAAATCGGTCGGAAATGCGTTATTGCCCAATGAATAGCCGCTAATTCTTGCTCAGTAGTACTCTTGTTACTTTCTCCTTTAGTAAAGGATCTTGATGCGTATGCAATTGGAAGTTGGAGTCCATTATGGTTTTGAGTTAAAACCGCTCCACACGCTTGCTTACTTGCATCAGTTATTATGCAGAATTCTTTAGCGAAATCTGGATATTGTAACAAGGTTGGGTTTATAAGAGCCATTTTGAGGTGATCGAAGGCATTCTGGCATTCAGATGTCCATTCGAACTTAACGTCTTTTTTACATAATCTTGTTATGTGACGTGAATAGTCGGCAAAATTTTTAATAAAGCGCCTATAGTAATTGCAAAATGCAACGAATCGCCTAGCGCTGTCCGCATCATGTGGGACTGGGTAGTTCTTTATAATACGTCGTATTTTTTATCGTCTGGCAAGATTCCTTTATCAGTGCATTTATGTCCCAAAAATGTGACTTTATGTATGAAAAATGAACATTTTTCTGGATGAAGTTTCAGGTTGAATTTCCTACATTTGTCAAAAACTTCAGTTAAATTTTTGACCATGTATTTTTCGGAACAACCGATTACTATCAGATCATCCATATAAAGGAAGGCCTGAGATGATTCGAGACCAGAAAATGCTATTTTCATTATTCTTTGAAAGGAGTTTGGGGCTATTTTCAAGCCAAATGGTAATCGTAAAGCGATACGAGCCATTGCTGATGACGTTATATCTCTAGAACTTTTTTCGAGTTCGATTTGGTGAAAGCCAGACATTAAGTCTAGGCATGAAAAATATTTTGCTCTACCTAGCTGATTTAGAATATCATCAATTCTCGGTAGCGGAAATTTATCGGACAATAGCTTTTTATTAATTTGACGATAGTCAATTACTAATCGCCATTTCTTCTTGTCAGAGTCCGGAAGGGACTTCTTCGGAACTAATAAAAGTGGGCTATTATACTCTGAGGCTGATGGTTCGACTATTTTGTCGTCTATTAATTTTTGCACTTGGGCTTGAATTTCTTGTACTTGGCTGTGAGGACTTCTATAATTTTTTATGTATACGGGCTCATCATCCTTCAATCTAAGCTTTTGCTTGTAAAAATTATTAGTTGTTATCGATTCGGTTTCTAATCCGAATATGTCGGTATATCTGGTGCATAAATCTTTTAATTGATTTTTAAATAAAGGTGGAAAGTTTTTGATTAATTTTTCCATAACGAAGTTGTCTCTTCCTTCGTTGGTTTCTTTTACTATATCATAATTGTTCAAAGTTTCATATTTTATTTTATTTAAGTTTACTATCTTATTGGCATTTGTTGTATTTATAATACGGACATATGTATTTTTGTGATTGGATATCGTGTTTGCGATGTAAATTCCTTCATCAATTTCTTGATTTAATATAAGAATTTGATTTTGTATTGAGGGAATTTGTATTTCACGGACAACTTCGGAACGAGCTGGGAGTACTGTGGCATTATTGTCACAAGTATGAAGTATTTTTAATCGAATTGGATAATTTAAGTTGTTTGGGCGAAGAATAAGTGAGTCGCCACTTTGAGTGAAATCTAGTTGGCAATTATATTGTTTTATAAAATCTATGCCTAGTATGCCATCACTCGGTATTGGGAACTTTTGTTCGACTAAATGAAAGTTATGTGGAATTATATATTTGCCTGTAGAGAGTTCTATAAAGGCTAAGCCTTTTGAAGGAATTATGCCTTCGCCAATACCCGATATTTGGGTAGTAATTGTTTCGTTTACATTTTCGAATATATCTGTATTTTCTTTTAATATGGATATATCTGCACCAGTATCTACTAACAGTGTAATTGATTTACCTGTTCTTTCAGTCTTAATTTTTACAAACATGCTAAAATTAAGGTTGATGGTTTTTATTGACCCATTTATTGGCTTTGAACATCTGAGGGGGTCTGTTGGTTTTCCGAGTTACCTTGAGTTTCTCGGACATTACCTCTATTGTTACTGTTCTGGTTTTGGTAGACACCTCGGTTTGAATTGTTTCTACCTTGGTTGCCACCTCGGTAATTTCCTCTGAAATTACCCCTATTGTTGTTATTACCATTATAGTGGAAATTACTATTGCCGCGGCTTTTGTCTCTACCTCTTTGGTTGTTACGGCTGTAATTTCCACGATCGTTTCTGCCTTTGTAGTACAATATTGTACTTGGGCATCCAGTCATTTCAGTGCTGCATTGGATATATTTACCCATAGCATCATTGAAATTGCTGAAATTGCCCGCTTCTAATATTATGCGAAGCTTTTCGTATTCGCAATTCTTTGTCATGGCAGATATTGTTTCTTTAGTAGAAAATTTCTCTGCGTTATCAAAATCTAGTCCATCGTCAATATAGGCTGCTTCCAGTTGCTTACGCAAACTGTCAATTTCAGCTGTATATTGCGAGGCTGACTTGCCTTTCTGCTTTATGTTAAGCAACTTAGCTTTGATAACGTCAGTTGACTCGCCTTTGATATTGGTATTTAATTTATTTATAATACCAATAATGGATGTTTCATTTTGTACTTTGTACAAAATTGGGCCAATTATTTTAGACTTTATGACTTCTACGGCTAAGTCTTCTTGTGTACCTTTAGTACGATCGACTAGTCTTAAAGCCGTTAGAAATCTGGCCAGTGATAGCTTTTTGCCATCAAATTCCGGAATTGTAGACGATACCTGTCTTACATATTCGCGGTCTAAGGCCACTTGATTTACTGCCATGTTTGGTTCTGTTAATTCAAGTGGGTCAATGTCGCTATCGGCTTCAATATTAGGGTCACTATTTAGTGTTGGCTTAGACTCATTCAGTTCTTCTAGTTGATCTGGTTCAAAAGTTGCCATTAATTTTAAATCTGTTGGGATATCTATTACTATGTTGTGCCTAGTGCTGATATTCGATATTCTAGTCCCAAGTGATTTGATTATTTTCTTACATTGATTTACATGCTGCTCTGTAAGCCTATTTTCTTTACTTAAATAAAGTTGAACTATGTTATTATAGTTTAGCACTAATATGTTTATGTGGTGAATTAGCGTTTCAACCCTTATAGGTGCATTCTTATTAACACACTTATAAGATTTTTCGAATTTATCTTTGAAATTATCTATTTTTTTCGCTAATTCACTCCATTCCATAGTTCTCTATTTATGAAGTCTTACCATTATAATTGGGCACTCGCCGTCCACTGGACCACTATTTCTTTAATGCCAACATATGGCAGTGTATTTAAAATTATGCCTTTTATCTTAATGTTGTAGAATATTCAATGCACGAATTCTAAAGTCTGCGTCGCTATTATATATTGCTTCTAAATATACTTCTATCGCAAACTTATTAATAGGCATTTCTGGTAATAAGTATATATATATATTTCTTGAAATTTCATTTTATTTATTTAGTTTATTTTGTCGCTTATCATTGTACGCATGCTACATCTCCCTCCTTTTAAAAAATAACGTAATACAATAGAGTTATTTTCCTTAATAATTATTTATTTTTATTATTATTATATATATTTTTTTTTTTATATATATATTTATTTTGTTGTTTTTTTTTTTTTTTTATATATATATTTTTATTTTTTTTTTTCAGGTATTTTTGCATGCTTGATTATGAATTAAAAATTTTTAATCTGTCCTTATGGACTGTTTGCGTTTTATTCTTATTTCCGGAAATAACTATATTATCCCTATCTTATATTTTTTCTACTCTATAGGGCCCTGTGTATTTAAAATCTAGTTTATGTCCTACTTCATTTTTTAATAAAACCTTATCTCCTATGGATAATTTTAATTCCTTACTATTTAAGTCATATCGCTTCTTTTGTTTCATCTTATTTAATTCTAGCATATTTCTTGCTCTTTTGTATGCTACTTCTAATCTATACTTACTCTCCTTAGCATAATCATCTATGTTATATATTGGTTCTATGTTTGCTATGCTATTGAAGTATTTTGGTGGATTACATGTCTTACCAAATACTAATTCATACGGACAATAATTATGTGCCGTAGAAGGGGTCGTATTAAAACAATAGACAAAGTATTGGAGCCATACGTCCCAATCAGTTTTATCAACTGATATATAAGATCGTATGTATTCGTTAAAAGTTCTGTGACTTCTTTCGACTGTTCCAACTGTCTGGTGATGATGTGCAGTTGATGTTATGTTGTCTATTTTCATAAACTTGCACAAATCATTTATAATTGAGTTCTTGTATTCTGTTCCCATGTCCGTAATGAACGTCTTCATTGGACCGTACTTTAGAATATAAGATTGGAATATACCTTTGGCTACTGTACCAGCGTTTTTGTTTGGTATTGGTATCGCGACTAGGTATTTAGTCAAGTCACAAATTAATGTGATTGCGTACTCATTACCATTATCAGATTTGGGTAGCGGACCAATTGTGTCCACTATAATCCTATCGAACGCAAGTACAGGTGTATCAGTTATAATTAATGGGGTCTTACTATGCTTAGTTATTTTAGCTTTCTGGCATTTGTGACATTTACGTATGTACTCAGTAATATCTCGAGTCATACCTTTCCAAAAGTAATGTCGTTTGACCTTGGCCAAGGTTTTTGTAATGCCAGTATGACCTCCTTGTATTGGGTCGTCATGTAGTGTAGACAATATAGCTTCTTTTTCTTTATTATTTTTTATTGTGGTCACCGGGTTGAGTAGCGCTACCCTTAATTTAGTCAATATTTTATTGCCCATATTTTTGAAATTATCTATTGAAATTGTATCAAAGATATTTTCCCACGGTGCCATTTTCAATTGGCTTATTTTCAATATACCGGCTTCATTTTCGAGCCTTGGGAATAGTTGACCTAAGTCAATATTTCCATTTGTATATAGATCACCAATGTTAATTCTTGCAATAATTTTCTTGCCATGTTTAAAGAAACAAAGCGTATCTTTTATATGCAAGGTCACTACTTTGCGTACCTCGTCATTGTTAATGACTTCGTATACGTTGGGCTGTGAAGCTTTTTCTGTAGATTGCCTTGGCAATTCTACCTGATATTTTCCTGCGCAGGAATTTTGTCTACTTTGATATCTTGTAGTGACTTTGTGGCTTGTCCCTGTTATTTCCTGTAGCTGTTTTATGGTTATTCTTGATAACGCATCGGCTACGAAATTATCTTTACCCTTCAGATATTCTACCGTAAAATTATATTTCTCTAATTCAAGTCTCATACGTGTTAACTTTGAACTTGGATTTACCATTGAAAATAAGTAGGTTAGCGGTCTATGGTCAGTTTTAACAGTGAAATGGTTACCATAAATCGGTCGGAAATGCGTTATTGCCCAATGAATAGCCGCTAATTCTTGCTCAGTAGTACTCTTGTTACTTTCTCCTTTAGTAAAGGATCTTGATGCGTATGCAATTGGAAGTTAGAGTCCATTATGGTTTTGAGTTAAAACCGCTCCACACGCTTGCTTACTTGCATCAGTTATTATGCAGAATTCTTTAGCGAAATCTGGATATTGTAACAAGGTTGGGTTTATAAGAGCCATTTTGAGGTGATCGAAGGCATTCTGGCATTCAGATGTCCATTCGAACTTAACGTCTTTTTTACATAATCTTGTTATGTGACGTGAATAGTCGGCAAAATTTTTAATAAAGCGCCTATAGTAATTGCAAAATGCAACGAATCGCCTAGCGCTGTCCGCATCATGTGGGACTGGGTAGTTCTTTATGACGTCGTATTTTTTTATCGTCTGGCAAGATTCCTTTATCAGTGCATTTATGTCCCAAAAATGTGACTTTATGCATGAAAAATGAACATTTTTCTGGATGTAGTTTCAGGTTGAATTTCCTACATTTGTCAAAAACTTCAGTTAAATTTTTGACCATGTGTTTTTCGGAACAACCGATTACTATCAGATCATCCATATAAAGGAAGGCCTGAGATGGTTCGAGACCAGAAAATGCTATTGTCATCATTCTTTGAAAGGAGTTTGGGGCTATTTTCAAGCCAAATGGTAATCGTAAAGCGATACGAGCCATTGCTGATGACGTTATATCTCTAGAACTTTTTTCGAGTTCGATTTGGTGAAAGCCAGATATTAAGTCTAGGCATGAAAAATATTTTGCTCTACCTAACTGATCTAGAATATCATCAATTCTCGGTAGCGGAAATTTATCGGACAATAGCTTTTTATTAATTTGACGATAGTCAATTACTAATCGCCATTTCTTCTTGTCAGAGTCCGGAAGGGACTTCTTCGGAACTAATAAAAGTAGGCTATTATTCTCTGAGGCTGATGGTTCGACTATTTTGTCGTCTATTAATTTTTGCACTTGGGCTTGAATTTCTTGTACTTGGCTGTGAGGACTTCTATAATTTTTTATGTATACGGGCTCATCATCCTTCAATCTAAGCTTTTGCTTGTAAAAATTATTAGTTGTTATCGATTCGGTTTCTAATCCGAATATGTCGGTATATCTGGTGCATAAATCTTTTAATTGATTTTTAAATAAAGGTGGAAAGTTTTTGATTAATTTTTCCATAACGAAGTTGTCTCTTCCTTCGTTGGTTTCTTTTACTATATCATAATTGTTCAAAGTTTCATATTTTATTTTATTTAAGTTTACTATCTTATTGGCATTTGTTGTATATATAATACGGACATATGTATTTTTGTGATTGGATATCGTGTTTGCGATGTAAATTCCTTCATCAATTTCTTGATTTAATATAAGAATTTGATTTTGTATTGAGGGAATTTGTATTTCACGGACAACTTCGGAACGAGCTGGGAGTACTGTGGCATTATTGTCACAAGTATGAAGTATTTTTAATCGAATTGGATAATTTAAGTTGTTTGGGCGAAGAATAAGTGAGTCGCCACTTTGAGTGAAATCTAGTTGGCAATTATATTGTTTTATAAAATCTATGCCTAGTATGCCATCACTCGGTATTGGGAACTTTTGTTCGACTAAATGAAAGTTATGTGGAATTATATATTTGCCTGTAGTGAGTTCTATAAAGGCTAAGCCTTTTGAAGGAATTATGCCTTCGCCAATACCCGATATTTGGGTAGTAATTGTTTCGTTTACATTTTCGAATATATCTGTATTTTCTTTTAATATGGATATATCTGCACCAGTATCTACTAACAGTGTAATTGATTTACCTGTTCTTTCAGTCTTAATTTTTACAAACATGCTAAGATTAAGGTTGATGGTTTTTATTGAGCCATTTATTGGCTTTGAACATCTGAGGGGGTCTGTTGGTTTTCCGAGTTACCTTGAGTTACTCGGACATTACCTCTATTGTTACTGTTTTGGTTTTGGTAGCCACCTCGGTTTGAATTGTTTCTACCTCGGTTGCCACCTCGGTAATTTCCTCTGAAATTACCCCTATTGTTGTTATTACCATTATAGTGGAAATTACTATTGCCGCGGCTATTGCCTCTACCTCTTTGGTTGTTACGGCTGTAATTTCCACGATCGTTTCTGCCTTTGTAGTACAATATTGTACTTGGGCATCCAGTCATTTCAGTGCTGCATTGGATATATTTACCCATAGCATCATTGAAATTGCTGAAATTGCCCGCTTCTAATATTATGCGAAGCTTTTTGTATTCGCAATTCTTTGTCATGGCAGATATTGTTTCTTTAGTAGAAAATTTCTCTGCGTTATCAAAATCTAGTCCATCGTCAATATAGGCTACTTCCAGTTGCTTACGCAAACTGTCAATTTCAGCTGTATATTGCGAGGCTGACTTGCCTTTCTGCTTTATGTTAAGCAACTTAGCTTTGATAACGTCAGTTGACTCGCCTTTGATATTGGTATTTAATTTATTTATAATACCAATAATGGATGTTTCATTTTGTACTTTGTACAAAATTGGGCCAATTATTTTAGACTTTATGACTTCTACGGCTAAGTCTTCTTGTGTACCTTTAGTACGATCGACTAGTCTTAAAGCCGTTAGAAATCTGGCCAGTGATAGCTTTTTGCCATCAAATTCCGGAATTGTAGACGATACCTGTCTTACATATTCGCGGTCTAAGGCCACTTGATTTACTGCCATGGTTCTGTTAATTCAAGTGGGTCAATGTCGCTATCAGCTTCAATATTAGGGTCACTATTTAGTGTTGGCTTAGACTCATTCAGTTCTTCTAGTTGATCTGGTTCAAAAGTTGCCATTAATTTTAAATCTGTTGCGATATCTATTACTATGTTGTGCCTAGTGCTGATATTCGATATTCTAGTCCCAAGTGATTTGATTATTTTCTTACATTGATTTACATGCTGCTCTGTAAGCCTATTTTCTTTACTTAAATAAAGTTGAACTATGTTATTATAGTTTAGCACTAATATGCTTATGTGGTGAATTACCGTTTCAACCCTTATAGGTGCGTTCTTATTAACACACTTATAAGATTTTTCGAATTTATCTTTGAAATTATTTATTTTTTTTCGCTAATTCACTCCATTCCATAGTTCTCTATTTATGACGTTTTACCATTATAATTGGGCACTCGTCGTCCACTGGACCACTATTTCTTTAATGCCAACATATGGCAGTGTATTTAAAATTATGCCTTTTATCTTATTGTTGTAGAATATTCAATGCACGAATTCTAAAGTCTGCGTCGCTATTATATATTGCTTCTAAATATACTTCTATCGCAAACTTATTAATAGGCATTTCTGGTAATAAGAATATATATATATTTCTTGAAATTTCATTTTATTTATTTATTTTATTTTGTCGCTTATCATTGTTCAAGAAAAATTTAGATTTTATCCAGGTCATTTGCGTGACTCTGGTATCTCTTTTTTATGCATTTATTATGATACGTATATAATTTGTACAATAGATGTCCTACTAATATGACAAATATCATAACGACAAAAATTGTTATCAATTTTACATCTGTGTTGCTGAGCTCAACTTTATTTATTACGTTAGCCGTCGAGTCAACAGTCTTAACGTCTACCAAACCCATATTTGGGGTTGTTATTCTTAATATATACTTGGGTCCTTGATTTATATATGAACTTATAGTTTTGTTAACGCTATTCATTAACTTTATAAGGTTTGTAGTTTGAGTTTATATTTAAAATTTTTTGTATTTACGCCCGTGGGCGGGGAGAAATTTAATATTAATTCAGTTTTTACTGAATGTACATTTTGTCCTGCCTAGTATTTCGAATGGCTTTACGGGCCAAACGTCTTGCCGGTCGACTCAATTGTCGTCGGGCATTACAATAGTTTTACAAATATTTTAATAATAATTATAATTATAAATTTTTTTTTTGCTGTGCGCCCTCTGTGGCGCTGTCGGTCAGTTCACCCTTGGTGTTTTCCAGCGTTGGTACAAGGGGCGGTCTGCCTCTCGTACTTCTTCTTGTTCCAGCGTTGGTACAAGGGGCGGTTTGCCTCTCGTACTAGTTTTTACTCGTGGGTGGCCGCTGACATGTGCCCAGGCAATGTTGGCTGTAAAGCGGTCCCTCGCAGTCTGCTGGGCATTCACGTTGCCTTCTCGGGATCGGTTGTGGCTGTGGTCGATGTGTATCTGGATTAATAAGTTTTTCCTCTGAGGGACAGGGGGGCTCTTTACTTTGTTTAACGACTCAAGATGTTTGAGTTCGTCATGTAGCTTGACTGCAGTTTCCCAAGGTATTGGGTTTTGGGACTTATATAAGAGTCTTACGATCTCAGACTTTCTTTGCCTGATCCGCTCTTTAATGCCACTGCGCCTTTTTAGCTTTAAAGTATTGTTAGAGCTCATGCCCCCTGTACTCACTCAGTTAATTTTTGATTCTACAGGGTGTGTGCCGTTCCAGATGCTTCGTTGTTTCAGTTGTTTTTGAGTGTTATTTCCTTTTAATTTACTTTCTTTAATTACTTTTATGACTGGTATAAAATTAGAGTTGAAGTTATGTATCTTAACGTTTTCATGTTTTTGTGACGTCCTGTCACGTTCGCCATGTAATGGTTCCAAGATTAAAAGACGTCCGTCTTCCTTGATGGTTCTTTATTATATGTTTTCTTTTCGATTTCGCGCTGTCCACCGTGAAGCAGTGAGCAGCCGTTTTTCATACATGGTTTTTTGGCTTATTATAGACAGCAAGAGAGTCAGAGTCATGCGCGCACATATGTATACACAACGACGGTCAAGCGTGAGAACGCTGACTTAGCTATTTGGGCGGTCGTTGTTATCAAGTGCGGATCATATTTCGTCTGCACTTGAATATGCGCAGAGGGCACTTAGCATTAGGCGCGCTGCGACAAAGTCGCTGCTTATGTTTGCATTCTGTTGGCATAACAACAAAGTGTTGCAGCCTTATTCATATGTATGTATATACATATGTACGCATGCTACAATGCCATCACTAGGTATTGGGAATTTCTGATCGACTAAATGGAAGTTCTATAAGGCCAAGCATTTTGAAAAAATTGTTCCTTCGCCAATTCCAGATTTTTGGGTTGTTTACAAATATATCTACATTTTCTTTTAATATATATATATATCTGCACCAGTATCCAGCAACAGTGCAAAGGATTTACCTGTTCTTTCATTGTTAATTTTTACAAATATGCTGAGGTTGAGGTTGATGGTTTTTATTGTGCCATTTTTGGCTCTAAACATCTGAGGGGTCTTATTGGTTTTCCAAATTACCTTGAGTTACTCGAACATTACCTCGATTGTTCTGATTTTGGTTGTTACTTCGGTTGGATTTATTCCTTCCTCGGTTATTACCACGTGCATTACTTCTATAATGTCCTCTGCCATTGCTATTGTTGTTATAGCTTGCGTTATGATTACCGCGGCCATTGCCTCTACCTCTTCGGTAATTGCGATAATAAATGCCTCTATTATGTCTTCCTCGTTGATATAATAATACTGTGCTGACACTTCCAGTCATTTAAGTGCTGCAATGAATGTATTTACTCATTGCATCATTAAATGTGCTGAAGTTTCCAGCTTCTAGTATTATGCGGAGCTTTTCATAATCACAATTTTTGGTCATTGTAGATATTGACTCTTTAGTAGAGAATTTCTCTGCATTATCCGAGTCTAGGCCATCGTCAATATAAGCTGGCTCGAGTTGCTTACGCAAATTATCGATTTCAGCTGTATATTGAGCTGCTGTTTTGCCTTTGTGTTGGGCGTTTAACAGCTTTGCCTTAAGCAAGTCAAGGGATTCACCTTTGACGCTACTTTTTAATTTATTAATAATGCCATTTATCGTGGTCTCGTCTTGGCATTTGTATAGTATTGGGCCAATTAGTTTTGATTTTATGACTTCTACAGCCAAATGCTATTGATTGCTCTTTATTCGTTAAACAAGCCTTAAAAAACGATTAACTGACAGTTTTTTACCTTCAAATTCAGGGACTGTAGACGAAATTTGTCTTACATATTCCCTATCTAAGGCTTCCTGGTCTGGCATGTTTGATTCTGCATCGTCCAGTGTTTCAATGTCGACATCGATATTTATATCGGTAATTGGCTTCAACCACTAACCAAACAACATATAGACAAGACAGCTAATGGAATCATAAAGCGAGCAACTTATAAGTTGCGACTGCTTCCCCTTAATGATCCTGATCAAACTCAATGGTTCAACGGGGGAGTGTGTTCGGCTAAGCAGCTAAAAATTAAATAAGTACTATGCTCGCATAACATTTCAGTTACATATTGAACTGCGAGGCAAGGAATGTCACCATTTCTTTTTTATTTGGCGTTTCTCGCATGTCATAAAATAGCTCAATATTATTCGCTGTTAACTATCTAGCGCTTATCGCTTTGCACTCATCGCAGTTTCTGTTATCGCGCCTTATTACCTTTTTCACTTTGTCTTAAGCGGCTAGCGCATCAATGCTAGCGACGCCGCAGGGCGCTCTTGTCTCGTATGCTCGCTATAAATAAAACAGCCCGTTGCATTAACTCCTTAACTTCTCTAATAAAAAAGCTTGTTGGCCCAACAAACATTTTTTTCTCTACTAACACTTCCTTCTTAGATGTAGTGTAATATTTGAGTTGATAATGTTTTTAACAAAAGCACGTTAGCGCTGGTTGACTTGAGTTTTTAGAATGATTTTATTCAAAGTAAAATATTGCGCTTAAACTATGGATACATGTATATACTTAAGATGTAAATTAACAGCTACAAAGAGAGGGAGAGTGAGTAGCTTGCATATGCCAGGGTTAGTGAGCATATATGTTGCTCATGGAATGCACTCAGACGGAGCGTGGGAAATGCAGCGTAAGCATAAACTGTCAGCTAGAGAGGTTAGTGAACTGCGCTGCGTAATATGAGCCAGAGCCAATATACAAAGTGGCTCTGGGCTTGTTTAATGTATAATTGTTATTGTATGCGACAAAGTGCCGCATACTTTATATTTGTATATAGGGTGTTCTTTTAAGGCACACTCCACCTCCCTTTTTAAAGAAATAACGTAACATTATTAATGTGTAGTTATTTAATGAATTTAATTATTTTGAACAACATTTTTTGTATATCATTTTTTTTGTTATAAAATAATAAAATGTAATAAACTGATAAAAATGATATGAATTTAAAAAAATTATTCAAGTTTTATGAATATATAAAAATGTAAGCATTTCAAAATATAAAGATATAAAAATATAAAAGTGTAAAATTCATTATAGTAATTTGTTTTTTTTTCAAGGATTGTTATTTTTTTTTTCAGTCGGTTGATCAGACCAATGTTTATGTATTTTTTTTTGTTGTGAATTCATAAAGGAACATCAAGACTTCATAGACTTCAAATACTTTTATTCGTTAAAAATTTCTAGTCTATTCTTATAAAATTTTTGGGTCCTATTTTTGTTATCTTTAGTTAGAATGTTATCCCTATTTTCTATGTTAAATATTATATATGGGTCTATATATACTGGATCCAATTTCTGGCCAGTTTCGTTTCTTAATAAGACTTTATCCCCTATTTTTACTTGAAAATCTATAACTTTTTTATCAAAAAGTTCCTTACTTTTTGCTTTATGTTTTTCAAGCATTATCCTAGACCTTTTATTTGCTTTTTCTAATCTAAACTTTACTTCTTTAGCATAATCTACATTATATAGTGGGTCGATTCTCTTTATATTAGTAAATTGGGTGTTTACCAAAAATTTGCTCATAATAATTGTGTGCGATAGAGGGGCTCGTGTTAAAACAGTATACGAAGTACTTGATCCATACGCCCCAATCAGTTTTATCAACTGATATATATCATCGTATGTATTCGTTAAAAGTCCTGTGACTTCTTTCTACTGTTCCAACTGTCTGGTGATGATGTGCAGTTGATGTTAAGTTGTTTATTTTCATATACTTGCACAAATTGTTTATAATTGAATTCTTATATTCCGTACCCATGTCCGTTATGAACGTCTTCATTGGACCGTACTTCAGAATAAAAGATTCGAATATAGATTTAGCGACAGTGTTTGCACTTGTATTTGCGATCGGAATTGCGACAAGGTATTTCGTAAAATTACAAATGAGTGTAACTGCATACTCGTTCCCATTCTCTGTTTTAGGTAATGGACCTATTGTGTCAACGATTAGTCTGTCGAAAGCGGATATTGGTGTGGAGTAGCGCAACTCTTAAAGATTTTAATGTAATATAAATTATCCATTGAAACGTGTTCAAAGATATTTTCCCACGGTGCCACTTTGAGTTGGCTGATTTTATATATACCGGCTTGCGTTTCAAGCCTTTGAAAGAATTGATCTAAATCAATGGCCTCATTAGTATATAAAACATTGTATCTTGCTGTAAATTGTCTACCATGTTTAAAAAAACATGTCATATTGTTTACATGCAAGGTCACTACTTTTCGTACTTCGACATTGTTAATGACTTGGTACACTTTGGGTTTTGAAGCTTTTTCTATAGATTGCCTAGACAATTCTATTTCTTTTTCTCCTGCGCAGGATTCTTGTCTACGTGCTTGTCTTGTAATGACTTTCATTATGTTTTCTGTTATATTTTTTAGCTCCTTGATGGTTATTCTCGATAACGCATCTGCTACGTAACTGTCTTTACCCTTCAGATATTCTACCGTAAAGGTATATTCCTCCAAATCAAGCCTCATACGTGTTAATTGTGAACTTTGATTGACCATTAAAAATAGGTGTTAGTGGTCCGTGATCCGTTTCACCGTGAAATGGATACCATAAATATATGGTCGAAAGTGTCTTATTGCCCAGTGAATAGCTGTTAATTCTTGTTCAGTTGTACTCTTGTTACTTTCTCCTTTAGTAAAGGATATTGATGCGTATGCAATTGGAAGTTGGAGTCCATTAACGTTTTGAGGTAAAACTGCTCCACACGCTTTCTTACTTGCATCTGTTATTATGCAGAATTCTTTGGTGAAGTCTGGATATTGTAACAAGGTTAGGTTTATTAGTTGAGATGTTCTGGCATTCAGACGTCCATTCGAATTTTACGTCTTTTTTACATAATCTAGTTATGTGACGTGAATAGTTAGCAAAGTTCTTTATAAAACGCGTATAGTAATTACAAAATGCAACGAACGTCTTGGGCTGTCCGCATCGTGTGGGACTGTGTAATTTTTTATCACGTCGTATTTTTCTGGCAAGAGTCCCTTATCAGTGCATTTGGGTCCCAAAAATGTGACTTCATGCATAAAAAATGAACATTTTTCCGGATGTAGTTTCAGGTTGAGTTTCTTACATTGGTCGAAAAGATCAGTTAAGTTTTTGACCAAATGTTTCTTGGAATAAGCGATTACTATTAGATCATCCATATAAAGAAATGCTTTTGATGGTTGTAGACCAGAAAATGCTATTTTCATCATTCTTTGAAATAAGTTTGAGGCTTTTTTTAAGCCAAATGGTAATCGCGTGAATCGATATGAGCCATTGCTTGTTGACAATTACGTTAGATTTCTAGAACTTTTTTCAAGTTCAATTTGGTGGAAGCCAGACATTAAGTCTGAGCATGAAAAATATTTTGCTCTAAATAGTTGATCTAGAATTTCATCAATTCTAGGTAGTGGAAATTTATCGGACAATAGCTTTTTATTAATTTGACGATATTCAATTTTTAATCGCCATTTTTTCTTTTCAGAGCCCGGAAGAGACTTTTTCGGGACTAGTAAGACTGGGCTATTATATTACGAGACTGACGGTTCGACTATTTTATTGTCTCAGTCTTCGGCTAGCTTTCGTTGCGGCAGACGTCAGTTTTCTTATCAGCAGTGTCTAATCAGTGTTTTTCTTTGCGAACCACGCGGTCAATCATTGATTGTTTTTTCTCACATTCTTTCCCTCCGGCCACAAATCTGACGGGCAATCTGTTTGCGTTGCTCTCATCATTTACCAAGGAAGTAAACTCAAGCAGACTGGTCGTAGTTGACCGATTCTTTACGAATCCATATTGAACAGGGGAAACAACTGATTTGCAGAAATGCTGCAAATTCGAAGTGATTATTTTTTCAAATAATTTAGGAATAGCGGACAGTTTTGCAATGCCCTGTAATTTTGTATATCAGACTTCCCACCTTTCTTGTGAAGAGGAATGATATAAGATTCTTTCCAAAGAGATGGAAAGACAGAAGTTTCAAGGGATAGATTAAAAAGCTTTATCAATGGATAAAAAGGGAAGAACTACACTCCTTGAGTAGACAACTAGGAATATTGTCCGGCCCAGGAGAGTAAGAAGATTTTAAAGAGTTTATAGCTAATAGGAGAGAGGAGTGCGAAATAATGGGAAGAAATAGTATAAGGGTAAGAATTAGTATTAGGACAGAAGGAAGAGTAAGTTGATTGAAAAAAATTAGCAAAGAGGTTAGCAGAATCAGTGTCATCGCTAGCTTTATCCATCCCAAGAAAAAAAGAAGATGGCAACCTTGAAGATTTACGCATCAAGTTTACAAAATTATGAAACTGTCTCGGATTTCGGGCGAATCGCCTTTTACAACGAGTTAGATAATTCTCATAGCATTGAGAATTAAGAAGAAAGAAGTTCGACTTGGCTATGGAATATTTAGCCAAGTCTGTACACGAACCAGACGTTTTAAACATTTTAAAATATTTGGATTTTACATTTTTTAGATGTGAAATTCTGGGAGTAAACCAGGGTGGTTTTGAAAAAGTAGTCGAAGGAATTGACTTATGAATACACACATCTAAGAGGGAGTTTAGGGTGATATAAAAAAATTAATGGCTGTATTCATATCAACTGAGTCATATAAGAAAGACCAATCGGTTTAATACATAAGCTGATTCAGCAAAGAATAATTTCCTTTGCGAAAGCAATATCGGGACTTATTGGCTGATGATCACGAAATGAAAGGATTACAATTTAGCATTGCAATCTCTAAAGTTGGATGATAGACATCCTCAGGAAGAGATAAAGGAGGGGACCTAGACACATTAGAAATAAGTCGTTAACAAATACAAGGTCATGTGTTCTATTCATATGATTAGAAATTGAATTGATTTGAAACAATGAAAGATCAAGCATGCAGTCTATAAAATCGTGCTGTGCTGAGGGCACTAGATAATTTTTAGCAGTGAATAATGACCAAGATATGTTAGGCATATTAAAATCACCCAACACCATTAATAGGTATTATCACGCACGTGTGGAAAAACTTCATTAATTTAAGTAATATGATTCATATAAACTTGAATATCAGAAGAAGGTGGAACAAAGGAGCATGTTACATAGATATTCCGTGTAGGAAAAGACACCTTAACTGAGACAATCTCAGCGTCAGTAGGCGTACTAAAACAGAATAGTTCAGACTGGAGAGTGGCTTTAACGGCAATTAACACCCCACCACCTCGAGTCGGCCGATCATTTCTAAACAAAATAAAGTTATTCGGTAAAATCTCAAAATCAGATATGGTTGAGTTTAACCATGTTTCTGAAAATGCTATTATATCCGAATCGAAGGAAGTGCTGGCCATGAAAAGATTTTTAAGCTTTGAAAGGAGACCTCTGACATTCTGATAAAGAATAAAGATTTGGTCAGAAGATGAAGCTAGCTTTTTGAGGCAGAAATGGTACCCTGTATTGAAGGGACTGGAAGGGTGACAGGCTGGTTACGCTTTTTAGGCTTGAACTCATGAACAATTATGTGTGGTGGCCAAAATTTGGGATCACAAATGATTGGGAACATATCATGTGAAACATTTATTTTGAATGATGATATTTCACGAGGGGTGGAGAAATTAAATTTGGTTATTGACACGCTAGCAGAAGATTTGCCAATGACTCAGAAATGGAGTCCGACGAAAGTCGAGACACAAAAACTTGCCTACGAGGGGCAACTACCGTTAAAGTAGGCGCTGATAGGGCTCCTGTATTACACAGGAGTCGGAGGAGCTAACGAGGCACAATGATTGTTTTTAACAATCTGGGCAAGATTGCGCGCAGGTCTACCTTTGCGGCCAGGAGCTGACGGGGCTGAGGCAGTTTGATTAATTGGGACGGGATCAGGTACGGGCTCTACTGGGACTAGTACAGGGGTTGAAACAGGGGTAATTGGACAGTCGCTTAGAGAAGGCGATAAAGACAACATTGCAGATACTTCCAAGTTGCTAGGAAGGGACAAGAAAGTCGTAGGTGTTTGAACAGACGTAGAGGGCAATTGCAAAAGTTGAGGCTCCAACCGGCGATTGGTTCACTCAAATTTATATTTGCCAAGCAACTCGAAACTCTAGTCAAAATTACTCGAGAGCTGCTTAGCTACATTGTTTAATTTTAAGAATTGAGTTCTCACAGAATTATACATTCTGGAGAAATCAATTTGCTTGTCGATGCATTCACGACCAACGCAAGCCACCGCAGCCCTTCTTGGCAATAGCAGCGATCTTGTCGCAGTCACGCCCAGTGAGACCTGCACATTTAGCATGCATCATATTCTCACACAGCCAGCAATTAACAAATTGCGGCTGTGCAGAATCGCCAGCCTGCTTGAACGTGCACGGTTTCTTACAGCACGACATAATAATTAAATGCGTATGCAAGTTGCGAGAGCGCAGAGCAAGATAGATAGATAGATAGATGCACAACATAGAGCAAGTAAGCACTCAAAAAACAATTATTCGTACACAAACAAATTGTTTGGTGCGAAAAGCAATAGATAAAAATTTGCGGGAGCGCGATGCACAAGCAGAAAGTATGCAGCGAACACACGCACAAACAAGTGTATGCACAGGGGAGCACCAAGGCAAAATAATCAAAACAGGCAATAACAACAGACACAGAACTGACGCCGCGTTTTATAAAATGCAATAATTAATACGCTTACGCTGCACAACAGATAACACTTTGCACAGTTTATAAAAGCTTTTTAAAAAAAAGCACCGAAAAATGCAAAATTTTGAAATAAAAAGCAGGATAAAAGCGCAAAAATATATAAAAATCTTGGAGCACAAGTAAAACACGTCAATCACTCTCAACTGAGAACTCTCTCTTCAACCAATTTAAAACAAAATGAATATATCAACATATCAGATGATCCTATGGATGATTCTGATATATAAACTGAATTTAACTTTTTCCATCGCATATAATATCCACTTTATCTCTTCCAATGACCCTTAAGATTCTACAATGGAACATAAACATAAACGGATACTTCAACAATTACATTGAACTTTCATTATTAATTAAACAAGCCAATCCGTATATTATATGCCTACAAGAGACTAATCTTAAATTTAATAATTCTCAAGTTGCAACACCCAAACCATTTATTGGTTATTTTTTCAACAATTCTTCCATTTTGCTATATTAATAAAGAAAATACAATAAATAGGAAAAAAGAAAGTAAGAAGATTGTTAATAAAGTAAGGCAGTGTAAGTTAGATAAAGAGTGTTAAGTAGTAAGTGGGGGAAAATTTTTCAGCCTGTCCGGCAAGCTATGCCCCTGCTCATAGCTGAGAATGGTCAGCAACTTCCCGAAGGTATCCTGAAAGCAACGATTTTATTAGGGGTAGAGACAGTTCGGTAGAGAAAACGTGATGCAAACTATTATAATTTTTACATAGCACGCGAAAAGGATTGTGCATAGCGTAATCTGTTGTACACGTAGATAGTAATAAGGGGCGATAATTTCTGGTTGGTCTAGCCGGAACAGAGAATTGATGACGCCCTAACAGAAAAGGAGAATCTATGTCGCCAACAATCAACTTATGTAGAAGGACAACACCGAGAATTGTCTTACGGTTGGTTAACAACGGAAGGTTGAGAAGAAGCAGTCTGCTGGAGTAGGACGGCAACCAAAGATTAGGGTCCCAATTTAAACCTCGTAAGGCAGAAAGCAGAAATTTCTTCTGAACAGATTCAATACGATCCTGGCTGTTGTTATACTGTGGAGACCAGAAGCAAGAGCATTATTCAAGGATAGGGCGAACAAGAGAGATGTACGGAAGTTTTGTTATAAATGGAGCGTTAAACTCTTTAGGCCATCGTTTAATGAATTCATGTACACCTTTTGCCTCATTAACAATGTTATCTATGTGAAGATTGAAACAGAGTTTAAAATCAAAAATAACGCCTAGATCCTTAACTGTTAGTATACGTTGCAAAGGGATATTGTCGATTGCTTAACTGACAAGATAAGGTGTAGTATGAAGTATTATAACAATTTAGATGCAATTTTGGTGCCGAACACCAAAGTTGCATAGCGTTCAAATCGTCTTGTAGACGAGAATGATGTAGGGGGTTAGTGTATGATAGAAAAAGTTTGACATCGTCCGCATACATGAGTACACGGGCATGTGATATAACAGAGGGAAGATCATTTATAAAGAGAGTAAAGAGTAAAGGTCCAAGATGACTACCTTGAGGAACACCAGAAGTAACGTGAACCCGATTAGAGGTAGTCAACCTCAGTATTACTCTTTGGGTCCTACCTTTTAAATAAGAATTAATCCAAAGTAAGTAAGTTTAAAAAGTAAAATATCATGGTGCACAGAGTCAAACGCCCTACTGAAGTCTGTGTAAATGACACCAGTTTGCATTTTCGAAAGGAAAGCATCATTTACCAAGGAAGTAAACTCAAGCAGATTGGTCGTAGTTGACCGATTCTTTACGAATCCATGTTGAACTGGGGAAACAACTGATTTGCAGAAATGCTGCAAATTCGAAGTGATTATTTTTTCAAATAATTTTGAATAGCGGACAGTTTTGCAATGCCCCTGTAATTTTGTATATCAGACGTCCCACCTTTCTTGTGAAGAGGAATGATATAAGATTCTTTCCAAAGAGATGAAAGACAGAAGTTTGAAGAGATAGGTTAAAAAGCTTTAGCAATGGATAAAAAAGGGAAGAACTACACTCCTTGAGTAGACAACTAGGAATATTGTCCGGCCCAGGAGAGTAAGAAGATTTTAAAGAGTTAATAGCCAATAGGAGAGAGGAGTGTGAAATAATGGGGTGAGGTATAGAACTAGCGGAAGAAATAGTATAAGGGTAAGAATTAGTATTAGGACAGACTGAAGAGTAAGTTGATTGGAAAAAATTAGCAAAGAGGTTAGCAGAATCAGTGTCATCGCTAGCTTTATCCATCCCAAGAAAAAAAGAAGATGGCAACCTTGAAGATTTACGCATCAAGTTTACAAAATTATAAAACTGTCTCGGATTTCGGGCGAATCGCCTTTTACAACGAGTTAGATAATTCTCATAGCATTGAGAATTAAGAAGAAAGAAGTTCGACTTATTCCATAGCCAAGTCTGTACACGAACCAGACGTTTTAAACATTTTAAAATATTTGGATTTTACATTTTTTAGATGTGATAATCTGGGAGTAAACCAGGGTGGTTTTGAAAAAGTAGTCGAAGGAATTGACTTATGAATACACACATCTAAGAGGGAGTTTAGGGTGATATAAAAAAAATTAATGGCTGTATTCATATCAACTGAGTCATATAAGAAAGACCAATCGGTTGAATAAATAAGCTGATTCAGCAAAGAATAATTTCCTTTGCGAAAGCAATAGCGGGACTTATTGGCTGATGAGCACGAAATGAAAGGATTACAATTAAGCATTGCAATCTCTAAAGTTGGATGATAGACATCCTCAGGAAGATATAAAGGAGGGGACCTAGACACATTAGAAATAAGTCGTTAACAAATACAAGGTCAAGTGTTCTATCCATATGATTAGAAATTGAATTGATTTAAAACAACGAAAGATCAAGCATGCAGTCTATAAAATCGTGCTGTGCTGAGGGCACTAGATAATTTTTAGCAGTGAATAATGACCAAGAGATGTTAGGCAAATTAAAATCACCCAACACCATTAATAGATCATTATCACACACGTGTGAAAAAACTTCTTTAATACAAGTAATATGATTCATATAAACTTGAATATCAGAAGAAGGTAGAACATAAGAGCATGTTACATAGATATTCCGTGTAGGAAAAGACACCGTACTAAAACAGAATAGATCAGACTGGAGAGTGGCTTTAACGGCAATTAACACCCCACCACCTCGAGTCGGCCGATCATTTCTAAACAAAGTAAAGTTATTCGGTAAAATCTCAAAATCAGATATGGTTGAGTTTAACCATGTTTCTGAAAATGCTATTATATCCGAATCGAAGGAAGTGCTGGCCATGAAGAGATTTTTAAGCTTTAAAATGAGACCTCTGACATTCTGATAAAGAATAAAGATTTGGTCAGAAGATGAAGCTAGCTTTTTGAGGCAGAAATGGTACCCTGTATTGAAGGGACTGGAAGGGTGACAGGCTGGTTACGCTTTTTAGGCTTGAACTCATGAACAATTATGTGTGGTGGCCAAAATTTGGGATCACAAATGATTGGGAACATATCATGTGAAACATTTATTTTGAATGATGATATTTCACGAGGGGTGGAGAAATTAAATTTGGTTATTGACACGCTAGCAGAAGATTTGCTATATGCCTACAAGAGACTAATCTTAAATTTAATAATTCTCAAGTTGCAACCCCCAAACCATTTATTGGTTATTTTCTCAACAATTCTTCCATTCTCCATGCGAAGTATGGCGTTGGTATACTTATACGGCAAAACATCCCACACAAAACTATCAATTTGATCTCACCCACTTGCTCTATGGGCATTGAGCTTTTATCCCACCCGAATAAAATAATATTTAATTCTTAAATACCCCCAACCAAAGACTATAAGTTACAGATTTGATAAATATTATAGAGTCAGCGCAAAAACCTATAGTTTTTGTAGGGGACTTTAACGTTTGGAGTCCGCTTTGGGGGTCCTGCTCCCGGAACCCCAAAGGTTATCAAGTTGAAGATCTTATAGTCAAAACAAACTTAGCCATTCTAAATGACGGCTCTGCCACCCACCATTCTACCCACAACTCCTTTACTAACATCGACCTAAGTATAGCGTCCGCAACCCTGGTACCATTCTATAAATGGTCCATTGCCCAAAACTTACACGGAAGCGATCATTTCCCTATTACTATTAACCTTCGCACACATATTAAACCTGAAAATTTTCCGCTTCCAATTAAAAACCGAAATGCAACTGGAGTACCTTCCAATCTGTCTGTAAAAATCACTTTCAGTTTCCCTCGACCAACGATCTGAACCTCTTCGCTGCCAGAATTACGAAAACCATCCAACAGCCAACGTAGCCATTCCACAAACTAATCCCAAATAACAGATAAGGTACCCTGCTTGGTTCAGCCCAAGTCTCCAAGATCTGAGAAAACAAATTCCCTAATATTCTTTGCTCGACCAACCCAATTCTCCTTAAAGACTTTAACAGAACGGTTAAGCAGCGGCGAAGATTTAAAGTCTTGTCTACTATCCGTAGATGATGCAGTTTTTTCAAAAAACATCAATTGGATATGCCATATTGTGGAACAAAATCAGCCCATCCCCTTCTTGGCAACTACAGGACCACAACGTGAACACCTCTCTCCACTTATTAAAAAAATCAGAAACACCTAAAAGTATATTTCAGCAAATGCTATCGCCGAATCGGAAAAATTTCCCAACTGGAGTTGGCTCTACTGTTACGAATCGAAAACAATTGACTCCACTAGCCTCGCAGTTGTAAGCCAATCAGGAACTGTGGTCGCATCAGGAGTGCTTCCTGCATACTTTTCTATATATTTCGCCGAAGCTGTAGCTGTTCTAAAAGCAATTAAACATGCTCTCGAGCTTAAGGGAAAATTTATAATATGCAGCGGCAGTCCTTCTACTCTCAACGCCATAAACAACACATACAACCAAAACAGCCTGATATGCGAAATTCGAAATATTTGCATCAAACACGATACCAAAATAAAAGTCCTTTGGGCGCCAGGTCACATGGGCATAAAATGTAAAGAACTGGCAGATGCAGCGGCTGAACTGGCTGGACAGTCTCCATGCCTAACAGTCATCCCTGGTGTCGGAGAAGACTTAGTCACACCGCTTTAACCCACAACCACCTGCTTAAAGGAAAAGCCAATCCCAACTGCCCAAAATGCGGGGGAGAATTATCAATCCAACACATATTGAATAACTGCCCACAACTTAATAACATTAGGACTTGTCTATTTGGCCAAATCCAACCTACCTCTCTTCTTACCACACCTACTCACTATAATGTAAAATTGCTAATCAAATTCTTAGACACCAATAACATACTAAATAGCTTATAATAATATATATATAATTCAAAATAATATACATATAATACTATAAATAATTTAACTGTCGAGTCGATGGCCTTAGTAGCTAGCACTCCCTTCCGTTAGTTATTATATTATTTTTTTGTATAATAATTAATTACGTAAGCCAAATAAATATTTTATTGCCTATTAATTTTCGTACTTGGGCTTGAATTTCTTGTACTTGGCTATGAGGACTCATATAATTTTTATATCCTGAACCCATTAAATATGGGTATAAGGGTATATTGTATTTGTGCAAAATCCAAATGTATGTAATAGGCAGAAGGAAGCATCTCCGACCCCATAAAGTATATATATTCTTGATCAGCATCAATAGCCGAGTCGATCTAGCCATGTCCGTCCGTCTGTCCATCCGTAGATGTAGATGCTTCTAGTTCCCGCGCAAATCGAGTTTGTTTCCGATAATCGATAACTTACTCCGTTTCCAAGCAATCGATAAAAATCGATATCGACATCGAGCCACCAACATGATATGTTACTTCTAGAATATTATAGATATTTCAAGTATCTTTCATTTCATACCTATCGCCACCTCCCCTTACCACCACAGAGCTACCAATTAAACCAATTTAAACCACAATTTAAATGCAATTGACTCTTTCAGAATACACAAATATTCTATGGTACAATAAGATATACTGTAGAAAATTTCATAAATATCGGTCAAGAAAAACCAAAGTTATATGCAACTGCGCAATTGAATGGGGCAGCAGCTTTAAGAATTTCTGTATACATGTACACACACACATTCATGCGCGTCTGCTTCGCATTCTAACAGCATGGTAATTGCATCTTTTTTTTGTAATGTTTTTTTAGTTCCTTTTTGTATCATAAGTACTTAATTGTTCGTGTGGCTGCTGAGTAGAGGCATAGCAAGTGGTGCGGTCTGTCGCGAGTTCGAGCCCTACCGGGGAAAGTATTATTATTTTTTTTTTTTGCTAGTGTAGCAGTTGAGTAGAGTCGCCAGTAAGTATGCGGTCAGTTGCAAATTCGATCCCTGCCAAGGGAACTTTTATTATTAATTTATTTGGCGTTGGATTAAGAAGGTTCAGGGTATCCCCTAGTCGGGAGCTCCCGACTAGAACCTTACTTGTTTATTCATACCGGCTGATCATCCTTCAGTCTAAGCTTTTATTTGTAAAAATTATTTGTTGTTATTGATTCGGTTTCTAGTCCGAATATGTCTGTATACCTGGTACATATATCTTTTAATTGACTTTTGAAAAGTTTTGCGGAAAGTTTTTAATTAATTTATTCATAACGAAGTTGTCTCTTTCTTCGTCAGTTTCTTTTATCATTTAAGGTTTCATATTTTATTTTATTTTATTTGACGATCTTATTGGTATTTGTTGTATTTAAAATGCGGACATAAGTATTTTTGTGGTTGGATATTGTATTTGCGATATAAATTCCTTAATCAATTTCTTGATTTCATTTAAAAATTTGATTTTTTTGGGGGGTAATTGTATTTCACGGACAATTTCGAAACGAGCTGTGATTACTGTGGCATTATTATCACAAGTATGAAGTATTTGTAATTTATTCGGATAATTTAAGTTGTTTGGGCGAAGAATTAGTGAGTGCCCACTCTGAGTGAAATCCAATAGGCAATTATATTGTTTTATGAAATCTATAGTATGCCATCACTAGGTATTGGGAAATTTTGATCGACTAAATGGAAGTTATGCAGAATTATGTATTTACCTGTAGTGAGTTCTATAAAGGCCAAGCATTTTGAAAAAATTGTACCTTCGCCAATTCCCGATTTTTGGGTAGTAACTCTTTCGTTTACGTTTTCAAAAATATTTACATTTTCTATTAATATAGATATATCTGCACCAGTATCAAGCAACAGTGCAAAGGATTTACCTGTTCTTTCATTGTTAAGTTTTACAACTATGCTGAGGTTGAGGCTGATGGATTTTATTGTGCCATTTATTGACTCTAAAAACCTGAGGGGTCTCATGGTTTTCCGAATTACCTTCAGTTACTCGGACATTACCTCTATTGTTATTATTTTGGTTGTTAACTCGGTTGGAATTATTCCTTCCTCGGTTATTACCACGGGCATTACGTCTATAATGTCCTCTGCCATTGCTATTGTTGTTATAGTTTGCGTTATGATTACCGCGGCCATTGCCTCTACCTCTTTGGTAATAATCAATTGGCGATAATCAATGCCTCTATTATGTCCTCCTCGCTGATATAATACTGTGCTGACACTTCCAGTCATTTAAGTGCTGCAATGAATGTATTTACTCATTGCATCATTAAATGTGTTGAAGTTTACAGCTTTTAGTATTATGCGGAGCTGTTCATAATCACAATTTTTGGTCATTGTAGATATTGACTCTTTAGTAGAGAATTTCTCTGTATTATCCGAGTCTAGGCCATCGTCAATATAAGCTGCCTCCAGTTGCTTACCCAAGTCATCGATTTCAGCTGTAAATTGAGCTGCTGTTTTGCATTTTTGTTGGGCGTTTAACAGCTTTGCCTTACTCACGTCAATGAATCACCTGTGATGCTACTTTTTAATTTATTAATTATGCCATTATCGTGGTCTCGTCTTGGCATTTGTATAGTATTGGGCCAATTAGTTTTGATTTTATGACATCTACAGCCAAATCCTATTGGTTGCACTTTATTCGTTCAACAAGCCTTAAGGATGTTAGAAAACGACGACTGATCACCAAAATAACTAAAACTATAAATATATAATCGCTCCTTTTTTTTTTAATATGATATATTTTAATATTTTAAAGATTTTTATTTTTACACAAATTTTATTCATCAAAATCTTAAAAAAGAAGATAAGACAAGATGGCACGCGTCTGACGCGCGCCAATAATGATATTTTCTGAAATGGTTACCATAAATATATGGTCGAAAGTGTGTTATTGCCCAGTGAATAGCTGTTAATTCTTGTTCAGTTGTACTCTTGTTACTTTCTCCCTTAGCAAAGAGAAATACTGAAAACCAAGACTACAAAAAAATGCACAATGCGCGAAGCCAAACTACTGTTCAAAGGAACAACAACTAAGCAATCCAACCCTTCTTCTACGCTGCAGTTGCGAATGCGGGACACTATAGTAACTCAAAAACATCCGAACAAACAAAAACAAAAACACTAGTCCAAATCACAACAAACCAACCAAAGATAACACAATGCCTTATGCTAATAAAGAAACAACAACTGAACACCTCCTCCACGCCGCTGACTTATCAGCAAAATCAACAGAAAAACAACACAAACAGAACATTCGATGATGACTACGAGAGTCTTGGCCTCTCGCCTAAAACTACTCAATTCCTAAAACAACTTAAATCTAACAAAAATAAAAATAATTCTAATTCAAATATCCTAACTACTTCTACCAATTTAAAACAAAATGAATATATCAACATATCAGATAATCCTATGGATGATTCTGCCATATAAACTGAACCTAACTTTTTCCATTGCATATAATATCCACTTTATCTATTCCAATGACCCTTAAGATTCTACAATGGAACATAAACATAAATTTATACTTCAACATTACATTGAACTTGCATTATTAATTAAACAAGCCAATCCGTATATTAATTGCCTTCAAGAGACTAATCTTAAATTTAATAATTCTCAAATTGCAACCGCCAAACCATTTATTGGTTATTTTTTCAACAATTCTTCCATTCTCCATGCGAAGTATGGCGTTGGTATACTTATACGGCAAAACATCCGACACAAAACTATCAATTTGATCTCACCCACTTGCTCTATGGGCATTGAGCTTTTATCCCACCCGAATATAATAATATTTAATTCTTATATACCTCCCAACCAAAGACTATTAGCTACAGATTTGAAAAATATTATATAGTCAGCCCAAAAACCTATAGTTTTTGTAGAGGACTTTAACGCTTGGAGTCCGCTTTGGGGGTCCTGCACCCGGAACCCCATAGGTTATCAAGTTGATGATCTTATAGTCAAAACAAACTTAGTCATTCTAAATGACGGCTCTGCCAACCACCATTCTACCCACAACTCCTTTACTAACATCGACCTTAGTATGGCGTCCGCATCCCTGGTACCATTCTGTAAATGGTCCATTGAACAAAACTTACACGGGAGCGATCATTTCCCTATTACTATGAACCTTCGCACACATATTAATCCTGAAAAATTTCCGCTTCCAATTAGGTTCAAAACCGACCATGCTACTGGAGTACCTTCCAATCTGTCTGTACAAATCAATTTCAGTTTCCCTCGACCAACGATCTGAACCTCTTCGCTGCCAGAATTACGAAAACCATAAAAACAGCAGCCAACGTAGCCATTCCACAAACTAATCCCAAATAACAGATAAGGTACCCTGCTTGGTTCAGCCCAAGTCTCCAAGATCTGAGAAAAAAAAGCAAGTTTTCTGGCACATCTATAAATCCTCTCAAAACTGTACCAATCTAGAAGCTTACAAAACAACAAATCAGTAGTGATTTTCCCAGGGCCTTTTAAATCCATCAGAGACAACAATGTAGAGCTCCAAAATTCAGTAGACATTGGCAATGCATTTGGAGCTATGTGGTCCAATTATTCCAAGGATGAAAACTTCGCAAATGCGTATAAAGTTAATAAGGAAAACGTTCTCTCTCAAGCATATCTGCCCAACCACAAATCCTCAACTTCTAAGTACCTTAAATCTCAGTTCACACTGATGGAACTAGAATTAGCCCTTCAACACGTTAAAGGAAAAAATCCTGGGTATGACCGCATCTCGTACAATATGCTTCGAAACGTACCAATAGAGGGAAAGAACAGAAAACTAGAAATGTACAACATAATGTTAATGGCTACAATTATCCCAATCTTTAAGCCAAACAAACCTTCCCGCGAATTATCATCCTTTCGCCTCATATCCCTACTCTCCTGCTTGAGCAAAACACTGGAAAAAACTCTTGCCAAAAGGATCATGTGGTTCATATCCAAAAATAAACTTATCAGCTCCAACCAAACTGCATTCAAACAACAGCACAGTACCATTGACTCCCTATTGCATATCCATCATTACGCGTCAGATGCCCTTTCAACCAGAAATCATGTAACCATCCTGGCTACTGATTTCGAAAGGGCATTTGAGCGCGTTGGAGTGCACACAGTACTGGAGCAACTTTCCCGGTGGGGGGTTGGTCCTAAGACCTTCAACCTCGTGAAGGCTTTCATGACCAAGCGATCCATCCGTGTTAGAGTTAATAACACCTCCTCTGAGTTCTATAAATTACAGATCGGCATACCACAAGGGTCTCCACCCTCGGTGGTATTGTTCATGATTGCCTTCAACTCCATCAATAACATAATACTAAAACATAAGAAAATACAACTCTCCGCGTACGCGGACGATCATTATATTTAGTAACTGCAAAAATACAAATTTACTCTTCCTTACGTTTAAACAAATACTTAATGATATCGTAGAATAGGGAAAACTCTCAGGAGCCACTCTTGCTTTAAACAAATTGTTCTCCCCCGCATACCATGCAGCAGTACGGCGTAGCATTGAGGCCTTTCCCACTACTCCGACGAAATGCCTTTTAGCTCAAGCGGGTCTTCCTGAAATACAGACGAGAACTGCGCAACTGACTTTCAAACTCATCCCTAAAATTCTTTGCTCGACCAACCCAATTCTGCTTAAAGACTTTAACAGAACGGTTAAGCAGCGGCGAAGATTTAAAGTCTTGTCTACTATCCGTAGATGTTGCAGTTTTTTCAAAAAACATCAATTGGATATGCCATATCGTTGGAACAAAATCAGCCCATCCCCTCCTTGGCAACTACAGGACCACACCGTGAACAACTCTCTCCACTTATTAAAAAAATCAGAAACACCTAAAAGTAAATTTCAGCAAATGCTAGCGCCGAATCGGAAAAATTCCTCAACTGGAGTTGGCTCTACAGTGAGGGATCGAAAACAATTGACTCCACTAGCTTCGGAGTAAGCCAATCAGGATCTCGCATCAGAAGTCCTTCCTGCATATATTTCTATATATTTCGCCGAAGCTGTAGCTGTTATAAAAGCAATTAAACATGCTCTCGAGCTTAAGGGAAAATGTATAATATGCAGCGGCAGTCCTTCTACTCTCAACGCCATAAACAACACATACAACCAAAACAGCCTGATATGCGAAATTCGACATCTTTGTATCAAACACGATACCAAAATAAAAGTCCTTTGGGCGCTAGGTCACATGGGCATAAAAGGTAACGAACTGGCAGATGCAGCGGCTAAACGGACACAAGTATTTTTGTGGTTGGATATGGTATTTGCGATATAAATTCCTTCATCAATTTCTTGATTTATTATCAAAATTTGATTTTTTATTGACGGTATTTGTATTTCACGGACAACTTCGGAACGAGCTGGGAATACTGTGGCACTATTGTTACAAGTATGAAGTATTTGTAATTTTATCGGAAAATTTAAGTTGTTTGGGCGAAGAATTAGTGAGTCGCCACTCTGAGTGAAATCTAATAGGCAATTATATTGTTTTATGAAATCGATGCCTAGTATGCCATCACTAGGTATTGGGAATGCGCGAAGCCAAACTACTGTTCAAAGGAACAACAACTAAGCAATCCAACCCTTCTTCTACGCTGCAGTTGCGAATGCGGGACACTATAGTAACTCAAAAACATCCGAACAAACAAAAACAAAAACACTAGTCCAAATCACAACAAACCAACCAAAGATAACACAATGCCTTATGCTAATAAAGAAACAACAACAACAACACCACTGAACACCTCCTCCACGCCGCTGACTTATCAGCAAAATCAACAGAAAAACAACACAAACAGAACATTCGATGATGACTACGAGAGTCTTGGCCTCTCGCCTAAAACTACTCAATTCCTAAAACAACTTAAATCTAACAAAAATAAAAATAATTCTAATTCAAATATCCTAACTACTTCTACCAATTTAAAACAAAATGAATATATCAACATATCAGATAATCCTATGGATGATTCTGCCATATAAACTGAACCTAACTTTTTCCATTGCATATAATATCCACTTTATCTATTCCAATGACCCTTAAGATTCTACAATGGAACATAAACATAAATTTATACTTCAACATTACATTGAACTTGCATTATTAATTAAACAAGCCAATCCGTATATTAATTGCCTTCAAGAGACTAATCTTAAATTTAATAATTCTCAAATTGCAACCGCCAAACCATTTATTGGTTATTTTTTCAACAATTCTTCCATTCTCCATGCGAAGTATGGCGTTGGTATACTTATACGGCAAAACATCCGACACAAAACTATCAATTTGATCTCACCCACTTGCTCTATGGGCATTGAGCTTTTATCCCACCCGAATATAATAATATTTAATTCTTATATACCTCCCAACCAAAGACTATTAGCTACAGATTTGAAAAATATTATATAGTCAGCCCAAAAACCTATAGTTTTTGTAGAGGACTTTAACGCTTGCAGTCCGCTTTGGGGGTCCTGCACCCGGAACCCCATAGGTTATCAAGTTGATGATCTTATAGTCAAAACAAACTTAGTCATTCTAAATGACGGCTCTGCCAACCACCATTCTACCCACAGCTCCTTTACTAACATCGACCTTAGTATGGCGTCCGCATCCCTGGTACCATTCTGTAAATGGTCCATTGGACAAAACTTACACGGGAGCGATCATTTCCCTATTACTATGAACCTTCGCACACATATTAATCCTGAAAAATTTCCGCTTCCAATTAGGTTCAAAACCGACCATGCTACTGGAGTACCTTCCAATCTGTCTGTAAAAATCAATTTCAGTTTCCCTCGACCAACGATCTGAACCTCTTCGCTGCCAGAATTACGAAAACCATAAAAACAGCAGCCAACGTAGCCATTCCACAAACTAATCCCAAATAACAGATAAGGTACCCTGCTTGGTTCAGCCCAAGTCTCCAAGATCTGAAAAAAAAAAGCAAGTTTTCTGACACATCTATAAATCCTCTCAAAACTGTACCAATCTAGAAGCTTACAAAACAACAAATCAGTAGTGATTTTCCCAGGGCCTTTTAAATCCATCAGAGACAACAATGTAGAGCTCCAAAATTCAGTAGACATTGGCAATGCATTTGGAGCTATGTGGTCCAATTATTCCAAGGATGAAAACTTCGCAAATGCGTATAAAGTTAATAAGGAAAACGTTCTCTCTCAAGCATATCTGCCCAACCACAAATCCTCAACTTCTAAGTACCTTGAATCTCAGTTCACACTGATGGAACTAGAATTAGCCCTTCAACACGTTAAAGGAAAAAATCCTGGGTATGTCCGCATCTCGTACAATATGCTTCGAAACGTACCAATAGAGGGAAAGAACAGAAAACTAGAAATGTACAACATAATGTTAATGGCTACAATTATCCCAATCTTTAAGCCAAACAAACCTTCCCACGAATTATCATCCTTTCGCCTCATATCCCTACTCTCCTGCTTGAGCAAAACACTGGAAAAAACTCTTGCCAAAAGGATCATGTGGTTCATATCCAAAAATAAACTTATCAGCTCCAACCAAACTGCATTCAAACAACAGCACAGTACCATTGACTCCCTATTGCATATCCATCATTACGCGTCAGATGCCCTTTCAACCAGAAATCATGTAACCATCCTGGCTACTGATTTCGAAAGGGCATTTGAGCGCGTTGGAGTGCACACAGTACTGGAGCAACTTTCCCGGTGGGGGGTTGGTCCTAAGACCTTCAACCTTGTGAAGGCTTTCATGACCAAGCGATCCATCCGTGTTAGAGTTAATAACACCTCCTCTGAGTTCTATAAATTACAGATCGGCATACCACAAGGGTCTCCACTCTCGGTGGTATTGTTCATGATTGCCTTCAACTCCATCAATAACATAATACTAAAACATAAGAAAATACAACTCTCCGCGTACGCGGACGATCATTATATTTAGTAACTGCAAAAATACAAATTTACTCTTCCTTACGTTTAAACAAATACTTAATGATATCGTAGAATAGGGAAAACTCTCAGGAGCCACTCTTGCTTTAAACAAATTGTTCTCCCCCGCATACCATGCAGCAGTACGGCGTAGCATTGAGGCCTTTCCCACTACTCCGACGAAATGCCTTTTAGCTGAAGCGGGTCTTCCTGAAATACAGACGAGAACTGCGCAACTGACTTTCAAACTCATCCCTAAAATTCTTTGCTCGACCAACCCAATTCTGCTTAAAGACTTTAACAGAACGGTTAAGCAGCGCCGAAGATTTAAAGTCTTGTCTACTATCCGTAGATGTTGCAGTTTTTTCAAAAAACATCAATTGGATATGCCATATCGTTGGAACAAAATCAGCCCATCCCCTCCTTGGCAACTACAGGACCACACCGTGAACACCTCTCTCCACTTATTAAAAAAATCAGAAACACCTAAAAGTAAATTTCAGCAAATGCTAGCGCCGAATCGGAAAAATTCCTCAACTGGAGTTGGCTCTACAGTGAGGGATCGAAAACAATTGACTCCACTAGCTTCGGAGTAAGCCAATCAGGATCTCGCATCAGAAGTCCTTCCTGCATACATTTCTATATATTTCGCCGAAGCTGTAGCTGTTATAAAAGCAATTAAACATGCTCTCGAGCTTAAGGGAAAATTTATAATATGCAGCGGCAGTCCTTCTACTCTCAACGCCATAAACAACACATACAACCAAAACAGCCTGATATGCGAAATTCGACATCTTTGTATCAAACACGATACCAAAATAAAAGTCCTTTGGGCGCTAGGTCACATGGGCATAAAAGGTAACGAACTGGCAGATGCAGCGGCTAAACGGACACAAGTATTTTTGTGGTTGGATATGGTATTTGCGATATAAATTCCTTCATCAATTTCTTGATTTATTATCAAAATTTGATTTTTTATTGACGGTATTTGTATTTCACGGACAACTTCGGAACGAGCTGGGAATACTGTGGCACTATTGTTACAAGTATGAAGTATTTGTAATTTTATCGGAAAATTTAAGTTGTTTGGGCGAAGAATTAGTGAGTCGCCACTCTGAGTGAAATCTAATAGGCAATTATATTGTTTTATGAAATCTATGCCTAGTATGCCATCACTAGGTATTGGGAATTTTTGATCGACTAAATGGAAGTTAGGCGGAATTATGTATTTACCTGTAGTGAGTTCTATAAACGCCAAGCCTTTTGGAAAAATTGTTCCTTCGCCATTTCCCGATTTTTGGGTAGTAACTCTTTCGTTTACGTTTTCAAATATATCTACATTTTCTGTGACTATAGATATATATGCACCAGTATCATGCAAGAGTGCAAAGGATTTACCTGTTCTTTCATTGTTAAGTTTTACAAAAATGCTGAAGCTGAGGTTGATGGTTTTTATTGTGCCATTTATTGGCTCTAAACATCTGAGGGGTCTCATGGTTTTCCGAATTACCTTCAGTTTCTCGGACATTACCTCTATTGTTATTATTTTGGTTGTTACCTCGGTTGGAATTATTCCTTCTTCGGTTATTATAACGGGCGTTACCTCTATAATGTCCTCTGCCATTGCTATTGTTGTTATAGTTTGCGTTATGATTACCGCAGCCATTGCCTCTACCTCTTTGGTAGAGCCCAAAGTATTTTAAATGCACACATGGAAACACTTGGGTACCCTTACCAACGATAGCGAGCTAAAGTGCAGGAATTTCGCATCGACATGGCAAACCCTTTCTCTATTCTATATTACTCGTGCCATCAAAAGGGTAGAATTGCCTAAGCATTTGGGAAAAATTGAGTTTTTGCGCAGTTTTGCTTGTCGGACACATACACACACACATTTAAGCGATCCCTATACATAAAGAGAGAGCATTGAGAGATGAGAGTAAGTGCGAGCGAGATAAATGTTAACAGCGTTGTTGTTCTATCGCACAAATCATATGGAAGAGAGTGCGCCAAGCACTTTCCTGTAGAGTTAGCGGTTCAAAAATACATAATTTGTATATCTTACTCCCTTACTCGCGATTTTGGACCAGATGCCACCGATACTGTTTGTGCCTACTTTCCTGTACTCATGTCCAGTCTATATGTTCTTTGGCTAGTGCTTCGACTCATTCAGATCTTGCAGCTGGTTTGGTTCAAACCTTGCTGGTAAAAATAGATCTTCTGGAACATTTATTATGATATTCTGTCTAATGCCAATGTTTTTTAATCTTCTATTTTAAGATTGTATGACTTTTACGTTATTTATAACATTTGCGGCTGATTTTTCAACCTTGGATTCGTTCGAACCCATTTTAATTAAAATTTCTTACAAAAGTTGATATAATGTTTTTAAATTCATATAATGTATGTAACATATAGTGTTTTTAGTGACTTTTTAGACCAACCAGAAATTATCGCCCCTTATTCCTTTCCACGAGCACAACAGACAACGCTATGCACAATGTTTTTCGCGGGCTATGTAAAAATTATAATAGTTTGCATCACGTTTTCTCTACCGAATTGTCTCTACCCCTAATAAAATCGTTGCTTTCAGGATACCATTGGGAAGTCGCTGACCATTCCCAGCAATGAGCAGGGGCATAGCTTACCGGACAGGCTGAAAAAGTTTCCCCCACCGGGTCGGTGATTTCCCATTACTTTTCTTTTTGTCCTATCTACTAAACACTCTTTATCTAACTTACATTGCTTTACTTTATTAACAATCTTCTTACTTTCTTTTTTCCTATTTATTGTATTTTCTTTATTAATATAGCAAATTAAGATTATTTTTAATTTTACTTGAGAACACTTTTTTCCTACTTACAACCTTCTGCTTAGATGTAGGCTCTAATAGCGTCACTGATAAAATTAGCTGTGAAAAGGGGCACAGCCGGCCGGACTGGCAAATAAAACACCTCCATCGGTCGGTGATGCTATTTAGAAAATTGTATTCTTTAACTAGGCTTTTAGCATATAATTCTATTGTATAATCTATTGAATAATGAGGAAGACACTCGTTTTGTCGACCATTAATAAATAAATAAATATAATTCGTATATACCCCCCAACCAAAGACTATTAGCAACAGATTTAATAAATATTATAGAGCCAGCCCAAAAACCTATAGTTTTTGTAGAGGACTTTAACGTTTGGAGTCCGCTTTGGGGGTCCTGCTCCCGGAACCCCAAAGGTTATAAAGTTGAAGATCTTATAGTCAAAACAAACTTAGCCATTCTAAATGGCGGCTCTGCCACCATTCTACCCACAACTCCTTTACTAACATCGACCTAAGTATGGCGCCCGCAACCCTGGTACCATTCTATAAATGGTCCATTGGCCAAAACTTAGGCGGGAGCGATCATTTCCCTATTACTTTTAACCTTCGCACAAATATTAAACCTGAAAAATTTCGGCTTCCAATTAGGTTTAAAACCGACCATGCAACTGGATTACCTTCCAATCTGTCTGTAAAAATCACTTTCAGTTTCCCTCGGCAAATGATCTGAACCTCTTCGCTGCCAGAATTACGAAAACCATAAAAACAGCAGCCAACGTAGCCATTCCACAAACTAATCCCAAATAATAGATAAGGTACCCTGGTTGGTTCAGCCCAAGTCTCCAAGATCTGAGAAAACAAAAGCAAGTTATCTGGCACATCTATAAATCCTCTCAAAACTGCAACAATCTAGTAGCTTACAAAAAAGCGAGAGCCCTGTTTAAAAGAGAAGCTATTAGGCAAAACGAGAATCTTTTAGCAGTTTCACCTCTAAAATAAATCCACTATCCACAACCAAACAAAAATGGGCCGATATCAACAAATTAGTAGTGATTTTCCCAGGGCCTTTTAAATCCATCAGAGACAACAATGTAGAGCTCTAAAATTCAGTAGACATTGGCAATGCATTTGGCGATATGTGGTCGAATTATTCCAGGGATGAAAACTTCTCAAATGCGTATAAAGTTAATATGGAAAACGTTCTCTCTCAAGCATATCTGCCCAACCACATATCCTCAAATTCTAAGTACCTTGAATCGCAGTTCACACTGATGGAACTAGAATTAGCCCTTCAACACGTTAAAGGAAAAACTCCTGGGTATGACCGCATCTCGTACAATATGCTTCGAAACGTACCAATAGAGGGAAAGAACAGAATACTAGAAATGTACAACATAATGTTAATGGCTACAATTATCCCAATCTTTAAGCCAAACAAACCTTGCCACGAATTATCATCCTTTCGCCCCATATCCCTACTCTCCTGCTTGAGCAAAACACTGGAAAAAACTCTTGCCAAAAGGATCATGTGGTTCATATCCAAAAATAAACTTATCAGCCCCAACCAAACTGCATTCAAAAAACAGCACAGTACCATTGACTCCCTATTGTATATCCATCATTACGCGTCAGATGCCCTTTCAACAAGAAATCATGTAACCATCCTGGCTACTGATTTCGAAAGGGCATTTGAGCGTGTTAGAGTGCACACAGTACTGGAGTAACTTTCCCGGTGGGGGGTTGGTCCTAAGACCTTCAACCTCTTGAAGGATTTCATGACCAAGCGATCCATCCGTGTTAGAGTTAATAACACCTTATCTAAGTTCTAAAAATTACACATCGGCATACCACAAGGGTCTCCACTCTCGGTGGTATTGTTCATGATTGCCTTCAACTCCCTCAATAACATAATACTAAAACATAAGAAAATACAACAATCCGCGTACGCGGACGAACATTATATTTAGTAACTGCAAAAATACAAATTTACTCTTCCTTACGTTTAAACAAATACTTAATGATATCGTAGAATGGGGAAAACTCTCAGGAGCCACTCTTGCTTTAAACAAATTGTTCTCCCCCGCATACCATGCAGCAGTACGGCGTAGCATTGACGCCTTTGTCACTACTCCGACGGAATGCCTTTTAGCTGAAGCGGGTCTTCCTGAAATACAGACGAGAACTGCGCAACTGACTTTCAAACTTATCCCTAAAATTCCTTTCTCGACCAACCCAATTCTGCTTAAAGACTTTAACAGAACGGTTAAGCAGCGGCGAAGATTTAAAGTCTTGTCTACTATCCGTAGATGTTGCAGTTTTTTCAAAACACATCAATTGGATATGCCATATCGTTGGAACAAAATCAGCCCATCCCCTCCTTGGCAACTACAGGACCACACCGTGAACACCTCTCTCCACTTATAAAAAAAAATCAGAAACACCTAAAAGTATATTTCAGCAAATGCTAGCGCCGAATCAGAAAAATTCCCCAACTGGAGTTGGCTCTACTGTTACGAATCGAAAACAATTGACTCCACTAGCCTCGCAGTTGTAAGCCAATCAGGAACTGTGGTCGCATCAGGAGTGCTTCCTGCATACTTTTCTATATATTTCGCCGAAGCTGTAGCTGTTCTAAAAGCAATTAAACATGCTCTCGAGCTTAAGGGAAAATTTATAATATGCAGCGGCAGTCCTTCTACTCTCAACGCCATAAACAACACATACAACCAAAACAGCCTTATATGCGAAATTCGATATATTTGCATCAAATACGATACCAAAATAAAACTCCTTTGGGCGCCAGGTCACATGGGCATAAAATGTAAAGAACTGGCAGATGCAGCGGCTGAACTGGCAGGACAGTCTCCTTGCCTAACAGTCATTCCTGGTGTCGGAGAAGACTTAGGCACACCGCTTTAACCCACGACCACCTGCTTAAAGGAAAAGCCAATCCCAACTGCCCAAAATGCGGGGGAGAATTATCAATCCAACACATATTGAATAACTGCTCACAACTTAATAACATTAGGACTTGTCTATTTGGTCAAATCCAATCTACCTCTCTTCTTACTACACCTACTAACAATAATGTAAAATTGCTAATCAAATTCTTAGACACCAATGACATACTAAATAGCATATAATAATATATATATAATTCAAAATAATATACATATAATACTATAAATAATTTAACTGTCGAGTCGATGGCCTTAGTAGCTAGCACTCCCTTCCGTTAGTTATTATATTATTTTTTTGTATAATAATTAATTACGTAAGCTAAATAAATATTTTATTGCCTATTAATTTTCGTACTTGGGCTTGAATTTCTTGTACTTGGCTATGAGGACTCATATAATTTTTATATCCTGAACCCATTAAATATGGGTATAAGGGTATATTGTATTTGTGCAAAATCCAAATGTATGTAATAGGCAGAAGGAAGCATCTCCGACCCCATAAAGTATATATATTCTTGATCAGCATCAATAGCCGAGTCGATCTAGCCATGTCCGTCCGTCTGTCCGTCCGTAGATGTAGAGGCTTCTAGTTCCCGCGCAGATCGAGTTTGTTTCCGATAATCGATAACTTACTCCGTTTCCAAGCAATCGATAAAAATCGATAACGACATCCTGTTTTTTTTAGCAAATTGGGTAAATAATAAGAGCTAGAGCCACCAACATGATATGTTACTTCTAGAATATTATAGATATTTCAAGTATCTTTTATTTCATACCTATCGCCACCTCCCCTTACCACCACAGAGCTATAAATCAAGTTAATAACCCAACTTTTATTGCCAACCAATTTAAACCACAATTTAAATGCAATTGACTCTTTCAGAATACACAAATATTCTATGGTACAACAAGATATACTGTAGAAAATTTCATAAAGATCGATTAAGAAAAAACCAAAGTTATATGCAACTGCGCAATTGAATGGGGCAGCAGCTTTAAGAATTTCTGTATACATGTACACACACACATTCATGCGCGTCTGCTTCGCATTCTAATAGCATGGTAATTGCATCTTTTTTTTGTAATGCTTTTTTAGTTCCTTTTTGTATCATAAGTACTTAATTGTTCGTGTGGCTGCTGAGTAGAGGCATAGCAAGTGGTGCGGTCTGTCGCGAGTTCGAGCCCTACCGGGGAGAGTATTATTTTTTTTTTTTTTGCTAGTGTAGCAGTTGAGTAGAGTCGCCAGTAAGTATGCGGTCAGTTGCAAATTCGAGCCCTGCCAAGGGAACTTTTTTTATTAATTTATTTGGCGTTGGATTAAGAAGGTTCAGGGTATCCCCTAGTCGGGAGCTCCCGACTAGAACCTCTTACTTGTTTATTCATACCGGCTGATCATCCTTCAGTCTAAGCTTTTATTTGTAAAAATTATTTGTTGTTATTGATTCGGTTTCTAGTCCGAATATGTCTGTATACCTGTACATATATCTTTTAATTGACTTTTGAATTAAGGCGGAAAGTTTTTAATTAATTTATTCATAACGAAGTTGTCTCTTTCTTTGTCAGTTTCTTTTATCATTTAAGGTTTCATATTTTATTTTATTTTATTTGACGATCTTATTGGTTATTTGTTGTATTTAAAATGCGGACATAAGTATTTTTGTGGTTGGATATGGTATTTGCGATATAAATTCCTTAATCAATTTCTTGATTTCATTTAAAAATTTGATTTTTTTGGGGGGTAATTGTATTTCACGGACAATTTCGAAACGAGCTGTGATTACTGTGGCATTATTATCACAAGTATGAAGTATTTGTAATTTATTCGGATAATTTAAGTTGTTTGGGCGAAGAATTAGTGAGTGCCCACTCTGAGTGAAATCCAATAGGCAATTATATTGTTTTATGAAATCTATGGTATGCCATCACTAGGTATTGGGAAATTTTGATCGACTAAATGGAAGCTATGCAGAATTATGTATTTACCTGTAGTGAGTTCTATAAAGGCCAAGCATTTTGAAAAAATTGTACCTTCGCCAATTCCCGATTTTTGGGTAGTAACTCTTTCGTTTACGTTTTCAAATATATTTACATTTTCTATTAATATAGATATATCTGCACCAGTATCAAGCAACAGTGCAAAGGATTTACCTGTTCTTTCATTGTTAAGTTTTACAAATATGCTGAGGTTGAGGCTGATGGATTTTATTGTGCCATTTATTGACTCTAAAAACCTGAGGGGTCTCATGGTTTTCCGAATTACCTTCAGTTACTCGGACATTACCTCTATTGTTATTATTTTGGTTGTTATCTCGGTTGGAAGTAATTCTTCCTCGGTTATTACCACGGGCATTACGTCTATAATGTCCTCTGCCATTGCTATTGTTGTTATAGTTTGCGTTATGATTACCGCGGCCATTGCCTCTACCTCTTTGGTAATAATCAATTGGCGATAATCAATGCCTCTATTATGTCCTCCTCGCTGATATAATACTGTGCTGACACTTCCAGTCATTTAAGTGCTGCAATGAATGTATTTACTCAATGCATCATTAAATGTGCTGAAGTTTACAGCTTTTAGTATTATGCGGAGCTGTTCATAATCACAATTTTTGGTCATTGTAGATATTGACTCTTTAGTAGAGAATTTCTCTGTATTATCCGAGTCTAGGCCATCGTCAAAATAAGCTGCCTCGAGTTGCTTACGCAAGTCATCGATTTCAGCTGTAAATTGAGCTGCTGTTTTGCCTTTTTGTTGGGCGTTTAACAGCTTTGCCTTACTCACGTCAATGAATCACCTGTGATGCTACTTTTTAATTTATTAATTATGCCATTATTCGTGGTCTCGTCTTGGCATTTGTATAGTATTGGGCCAATTAGTTTTGATTTTATGACATCTACAGCCAAATCTTGGTTGCACTTTATTCGTTCAACAAGCCTTAAAGATAACACAATGCCTTATGCTAATAAAGAAACAACAACAACAACACCACTGAACACCTCCTCCACGCCGCTGACTTATCAGCAAAATCAACAGAAAAACAACACAAACAGAACATTCGATGATGACTACGAGAGTCTTGGCCTCTCGCCTAAAACTACTCAATTCCTAAAACAACTTAAATCTAACAAAAATAAAAATAAATCTAATTCAAATATCCTAACTACTTCTACCAATTTAAAACAAAATGAATATATCAACATTCCAGATAATCCTATGGATGATTCTGCTATATAAACTGAACCTAACTTTTTCCATTGCATATAATATCCACTTTATCTCTTCCAATGACCCTTAAGATTCTACAATGGAACATAAACATAAATTTATACTTCAACATTACATTGAACTTGCATTATTAATTAAACAAGCCAATCCGTATATTAATTGCCTTCAAGAGACTAATCTTAAATTTAATAATTCTCAAATTGCAACCGCCAAACCATTTATTGGTTATTTTTTCAACAATTCTTCCATTCTCCATGCGAAGTATGGCGTTGGTATACTTATACGGCAAAACATCCGACACAAAACTATCAATTTGATCTCACCCACTTGCTCTATGGGCATTGAGCTTTTATCCCACCCGAATATAATAATATTTAATTCTTATATACCTCCCAACCAAAGACTATTAGCTACAGATTTGAAAAATATTATATAGTCAGCCCAAAAACCTATAGTTTTTGTAGAGGACTTTAACGTTTGGAGTCCGCTTTGGGGGTCCTGCTCCCGGAACCCCAAAGGTTATAAAGTTGAAGATCTTATAGTCAAAACAAACTTAGCCATTCTAAATGGCGGCTTTGCCACCCACCATTCTACCCACAACTTCTTTACTAACATCGACCTAAGTATGGCGCCCGCAACCCTGGTACCATTCTATAAATGGTCCATTGGCCAAAATTTAGGCGGGAGCGATCATTTCCCTATTACTATTAACCTTCGCACACATATTAAACCTGAAAAATTTCCGCTTCCAATTAGTTTCAAAACCGACCATGCAACTGGAGTACCCTTCAATCTGTCTGTAAAAATCACTTTCAGTTTCCCTCGACCAACGATCTGAACCTCTTCGCCGCCAGAATTACGAAAACCATAAAAACAGCAGCCAACGTAGCCATTCCACAAACTTATCCCAAATAACAGATAAGGTACCCTGCTTGGTTCAGCCCAAGTCTCCAAGATTTGAGAAAACAAAAGCAAGTTATCTGGCACATCTATAAATCCTCTCAAAACTGTAACAATCTAGTAGCTTACAAAAAAGCGAGAGCCCTGTTTAAAAGAGAAGCTATTGAGGCAAAACGAGAATCTTTTAGCAGTTTCACCTCTAAAATAAACCCACTTTCCACAAAAAAAAAATTGTGGGCCAATATCAACAAATTAGAAGTGATTTTCCCAAGAAAAAGTAGTAGTGAGTACTGATTTTCCACTGGATAAAATTCTTGCCAAAAGTATCATATGGTTCATATGCAAAAATAAACCTATCAGCCCCAACCAAACTGCATTCAAACAACAGCACAGTACCATTGACTCCCTATTGCATATCTATCATTACGCGTCAGATGCCCTTTCAACCAGAAATCATGTAACCATCCTGGCTACCGATTTCGAAAGGGCATTTGAGCGTGTTAGAGTGCACACAGTACTGGAGCAACTTTCACGGTGGGTGGTTGGTCCTAAGACCTTCAACCTCGTGAAGGATTTCATGACCAAGCGATCCATCCGTGTTAGAGTTAATAACACCTTATCTAAGTTCTAAAAATTACACATCGAGGTTTTGTTCATGATTGCCTTCAACTCCCTCAATAACATAATACGAAAACATAAGAAAATACAACTCACTGCGTACGCGGACGATCATTATATTTAGTAACTGCAAAAATACAAATTTACTCTTCCTTACGTTTAAACAAATACTTAATGATATCGTAGAATGGGGAAAACTCTCAGGAGCCACTCTTGCTTTAAACAAATTGTTCTCCCCCGCATACCAAGCAGCAGTACGGCGTAGCATTGACGCCTTTCTCACTAGTCCGACGGAATGCCTTTTAGCTGAAGCGGGTCTTCCTGAAATACAGACGAGAACTGCCCAACTGACTTTCGTTGGTACAAAATCAGCCCATCCCCTCCTTGGCAACTACAGGACCACACCGTGAACACCTGTCTCCACTTATAAAAAAAAATCAGAAACACCTTAAAGTATATTTCAGCAAATGCTAGCGCCGAATCTGAAAAATTCCCCAACTGGAGTTGGCTCTACAGTGACGGATCGAAAACAATTGACTCCACTAGCTTCGCAGTTGTAAGCCAATCAGGAACTGTGGTCGCATCAGGAGTGCTCCCTGCATACTTTTCTAAATATTCCGCCGAAGCTGTAGCTGTTATAAAAGCGATTAAACATGCTCTCGAGCTTAAGGCAGCGACAGTCTTTCTACTCTCAATGCCATTAACAACGCATACAACCAAAACAGCCTGTTATGTGAAACTCGATATCTTTGCATCAAACACGATACCAAACTTTTGGCGTAACATTGAGGATATCCTAAAAAGGGATGAAATGACACTTACGTCCATAGATTTAAGCAATGTAATCCGAACAAGGAACCCGTCCGATATCCAGCTTCATGGCACAGAAGACATTGCAGTGTTATAACCCGACTCAGAACTAGGCACACCACTTTAACCCACGACCACCTGCTTAAAGGAAAAGCCAATCCCAGCTGCCCAAATTGCGGGGCAGAATTATCAATCCAACACATATTGAATAACTGCCCACAACTTAATAACATTAGGACTTGTCTATTTGGCCAAATCCAACCTACCTCTCTTCTTACCACACCTACTCACTATAATGTAAAATTGCTAATCAAATTATTAGACACCAATTACATACTAAAGAGCATATAATAATATATATATAATTTAAAATAATATACAAATAATACTATAAATAATTTAACTGTCGAGTCGATGGCCTTAGTAGCTAGCACTCCCTTCCGTTAGTTATTATATTAATTTTTTGTATATTAATTAATTACGTAAGCTAAATAAATAGTTTATTGCCTATTAATTTTTGTACTTGGGCTTGAATTTCTTGTACTTGGCTATGAGGACTCATATAATTTTTTATTTATACGGGCTGATCATCCTTGTAAGAATTATTTGTTGGTATTGATTCGGTTTCTAGTCCGAATATGTCGGTATACCTGGTACATAAATCTTTTAATTGACTTTTGAATAAAAGCGGAAAGTTTTTAATTAATTTATTCATAACGAAGTTGCTTCTTTCTTCGTTAGTTTCTTTTATCATTTAAGGTTTCATATTTTATTTTATTTAAATTGACGATCTTATTGGTATTTGTTGTATTTAAAATCCAGACAAAAGTATTTTTGTGGTTGGATATGGTATTTGCGATATAAATTTCTTCATCAATTTCTTGATTTAATATCAAAATTTGATTTTTTATTGAAGGTATTTGTATTTCACGGACAACTTCGGAACGAACTGGGAGTACTGTGGCATTATTGTCACAAGTATGAAGTATTTGTAATTTAATCGGATAATTTGAATTGTTTGGGCGAAGAATTAGTGAGTGGCCACTCTGAGTGAAATCCAATAGGCAATTATATTGTTTTATGAAATCTATGCCTAGTATGCCATCATTAGGTATTGGGAACTTTTGATCGACTGAATGGAAGTTATGCGGAATTATGTATTTACCTGTAGTAAGTTCTATAAAGGCCAAGCCTTTTGAAAAAATTCGCCAATTCCCGATTTTTGGGTAGTAACTCTTTCGTTTATGTTTTCAAATATATCTACATTTTCTTTTAATATAGATAAATATGCACCTGTTCTTTCATTGTCAAGGTTTACAAATATGCCGAGGTTGAGGTTATTGGCTCCAAATATCTGAGGGGTCTCATGGTTTTCCAAATTACCTTCAGTTACTCGGACATTACCTTTATTGTTATTATTTTGGTTGTTACCTCGGTTGGAATTATTCCGTCCTCGGCTATTACCACGGGCATTACCTCTATAATGTCCTCTGCCATTGCTATTGTTGTTATAGTTTGCATTATGATTACCGCAGCCATTGCCTCTGCCTCTTTGGTAGAGTCCAAAGTATTTTAAATGCACACATGGGAACACTTGGGTACCCTTTCCAACGATAGCGAATTTCGCATCGACGTGGCTAACCCTTTCTCTATTCCATATTACTGGTGCCTTTAAAAGGGTAGAATTGCCTCAGCATTTGGGAAAAATTGAGTTTTTGCGCGGTTTTGCTTGTCGGACACATACACACACACATTTAAGCATACATAAAGAGAGAGCATTGAGAGCTGAGAGTAAGTGCGAGCGAGATAAAAGTTAACAGCGTTGTCGTTCTATCGCACAAATCATATGGAAGAGAGTGCGCCAAGCACTTTCCTGTAGAGTAAGCGGTTCAAAAATACATCATTTGTATATCTCTCCCTTACTCGCGATTTTGGACCAGATGCCACCGATACTTTTTGTGCCTACTTTCCTGTACTCATGTCCAGTCTATATGTTCTTTGGCTAGTGCTTCGACTAATTCAGATCTTGCAGCTGGTTTGGTTCAAACTTGGCTGGTAAAAATAGATCTTCTGGAACATTTATTAGGATATTCTGTCTAATGTATGACTTTAATGCATTGTTTGGCATGTTCTTGTGTTAGTTTTTCTTTAAAGGAATCTACTGCATGTACTATATTGTTATATTGTTTTATCAATATTTGTACATGGTATATTAGTGTTTCTACCTTTATAGGTATGCCTTTATTGATGCATTTATATGACTTGTCAAATTGGTTTTTAAAGTCATTGATATTTTGCACTAATATACTCCATTTCATATTATTATAATATATCTATCGATGCAGTCGCACCATTAGTATCGTTGCTGGTCCCAAAACTGGGTGTTTTTCAGTTACTAGTTTTACTGAGACATATGGCAACGTACTTAGTATGATTCCCTTTTCGATTTTTGAACAATGTATCAATGGACCCATATGTCAATAGTCCGTCTGCTCTACTGCTATAGCGTTTCTTAATTTTCTTTGTATGCATTGCATACACTTTCAATGCTAGTGATACAAGAGATACTGTAGTAATTATTCTTTATGGTCAATTACTTTTACGTTATTTATAACATTTGCGGCTGATTATTCAACCTTGGATTCGTTCAAACCCATTTTTATTAAAATTTCTTACAAAAGTTGATATAATGTTTTTAAATTCATATAATGTTCTTATGTAACATATAGTGTTTTTAGTGACTTTTTAGACCAACCAGAACTTATCGCCCCTTATTCCTTTCTACGTGCACAACAGACTACGCTATGCACAATATTTTTCGCGGGCTTTATAAAAATTATAATAGTTAGCATCACGTTTTCTCTACCGAACTGTCTCTACCCTTAATAAAATCGATGCTTTCAGGATACCTTCGGGAAGTCGCTGACCATTCCCAGCAATGAGCAGGGGCATAGCTTGCCGGACAGGCTGAAAAATTTTCCCCCACCGGGTCGGTGATTTCCCATTACTTTTCTTTTTGTCCTATCTACTAAACACTCTTTATCTAACTTACATTGCTTTACTTTATTAACAATCTTCTTACTTTCTTTTTCCTATTTATTGTATTTTCTTTATTAATATAGCAAATTAAGATTATTTTTAATTTTACTTGAGAACACTTTTTTCCTACTTACAACCTTCTGCTTAGATGTAGGCTCTAATAGCGTCACTGATAAAATTAGCTGTGAAAAGGGGCACAGCCGGCCGGACTGGCAAATAAAACACCTCCATCGGTCGGTGATGCTATTTAGAAAATTGTATTCTTTAACTAGGCTTTTAGCATATAATTCTATTGTATAATCTATTGAATAATGAGGAAGACACTCGTTTTGTCGACCATTAATAAATAAATAAATATAATTCGTATATACCCCCCAACCAAAGACTATTAGCAACAGATTTAATAAATATTATAGAGCCAGCCCAAAAACCTATAGTTTTTGTAGAGGACTTTAACGTTTGGAGTCCGCTTTGGGGGTCCTGCTCCCGGAACCCCAAAGGTTATAAAGTTGAAGATCTTATAGTCAAAACAAACTTAGCCATTCTAAATGGCGGCTCTGCCACCATTCTACCCACAACTCCTTTACTAACATCGACCTAAGTATGGCGCCCGCAACCCTGGTACCATTCTATAAATGGTCCATTGGCCAAAATTTAGGCGGGAGCGATCATTTCCCTATTACTATTAACCTTCGCACACATATTAAACCTGAAAAATTTCCGCTTCCATGCAACTGGAGTACCCTTCAATCTGTCTGTAAAAATCACTTTCAGTTTCCCTCGACCAACGATCTGAACTTCTTCGCCGCCAGAATTACGAAAACCATAAAAACAGCAGCCAACGTAGCCATTCCACAAACTTATCCCAAATAACAGATAAGGTACCCTGCTTGGTTCAGCCCAAGTCTCCAAGATTTGAGAAAACAAAAGCAAGTTATCTGGCACATCTATAAATCCTCTCAAAACTGTAACAATCTAGTAGCTTACAAAAAAGCGAGAGCCCTGTTTAAAAGAGAAGCTATTGAGGCAAAACGAGAATCTTTTAGCAGTTTCACCTCTAAAATAAACCCACTTTCCACAAAAAAAAAAATTGTGGGCCAATATCAACAAATTAGAAGTGATTTTCCCAAGAAAAAGTAGTAGTGAGTACTGATTTTCCACTGGATAAAATTCTTGCCAAAAGTATCATATGGTTCATATGCAAAAATAAACCTATCAGCCCCAACCAAACTGCATTCAAACAACAGCACAGTACCATTGACTCCCTATTGCATATCTATCATTACGCGTCAGATGCCCTTTCAACCAGAAATCATGTAACCATCCTGGCTACCGATTTCGAAAGGGCATTTGAGCGTGTTAGAGTGCACACAGTACTGGAGCAACTTTCACGGTGGGTGGTTGGTCCTAAGACCTTCAACCTCGTGAAGGATTTCATGACCAAGCGATCCATCCGTGTTAGAGTTAATAACACCTTATCTAAGTTCTAAAAATTACACATCGGCATACCACAAGGGTCTCCAGTCTCGGAGGTTTTGTTCATGATTGCCTTCAACTCCCTCAATAACATAATACGAAAACATAAGAAAATACAACTCACTGCGTACGCGGACGATCATTATATTTAGTAACTGCAAAAATACAAATTTACTCTTCCTTACGTTTAAACAAATACTTAATGATATCGTAGAATGGGGAAAACTCTCAGGAGCCACTATTGCTTTAAACAAATTGTTCTCCCCCGCATACCAAGCAGCAGTACGGCGTAGCATTGACGCCTTTCTCACTAGTCCGACGGAATGCCTTTTAGCTGAAGCGGGTCTTCCTGAAATACAGACGAGAACTGCCCAACTGACTTTCGTTGGTACAAAATCAGCCCATCCCCTCCTTGGCAACTACAGGACCACACCGTGAACACCTGTCTCCACTTATAAAAAAAAATCAGAAACACCTTAAAGTATATTTCAGCAAATGCTAGCGCCGAATCTGAAAAATTCCCCAACTGGAGTTGGCTCTACAGTGACGGATCGAAAACAATTGACTCCACTAGCTTCGCAGTTGTAAGCCAATCAGGAACTGTGGTCGCATCAGGAGTGCTCCCTGCATACTTTTCTAAATATTCCGCCGAAGCTGTAGCTGTTATAAAAGCGATTAAACATGCTCTCGAGCTTAAGGCAGCGACAGTCTTTCTACTCTCAATGCCATTAACAACGCATACAACCAAAACAGCCTGTTATGCGAAACTCGATATCTTTGCATCAAACACGATACCAAACTTTTGGCGTAACATTGAGGATATCCTAAAAAGGGATGAAATGACACTTACGTCCATAGATTTAAGCAATGTAATCCGAACAAGGAACCCGTCCGATATCCAGCTTCATGGCACAGAAGACATTGCAGTGTTATAACCCGACTCAGAACTAGGCACACCACTTTAACCCACGACCACCTGCTTAAAGGAAAAGCCAATCCCAGCTGCCCAAATTGCGGGGCAGAATTATCAATCCAACACATATTGAATAACTGCCCACAACTTAATAACATTAGGACTTGTCTATTTGGCCAAATCCAACCTACCTCTCTTCTTACCACACCTACTCACTATAATGTAAAATTGCTAATCAAATTATTAGACACCAATTACATACTAAAGAGCATATAATAATATATATATAATTTAAAATAATATACAAATAATACTATAAATAATTTAACTGTCGAGTCGATGGCCTTAGTAGCTAGCACTCCCTTCCGTTAGTTATTATATTAATTTTTTGTATATTAATTAATTACGTAAGCTAAATAAATAGTTTATTGCCTATTAATTTTTGTACTTGGGCTTGAATTTCTTGTACTTGGCTATGAGGACTCATATAATTTTTTATTTATACGGGCTGATCATCCTTGTAAGAATTATTTGTTGGTATTGATTCGGTTTCTAGTCCGAATATGTCGGTATACCTGGTACATAAATCTTTTAATTGACTTTTGAATAAAAGCGGAAAGTTTTTAATTAATTTATTCATAACGAAGTTGCTTCTTTCTTCGTTAGTTTCTTTTATCATTTAAGGTTTCATATTTTATTTTATTTAAATTGACGATCTTATTGGTATTTGTTCTATTTAAAATCCAGACAAAAGTATTTTTGTGGTTGGATATGGTATTTGCGATATAAATTTCTTCATCAATTTCTTGATTTAATATCAAAATTTGATTTTTTATTGAAGGTATTTGTATTTCACGGACAACTTCGGAACGAACTGGGAGTACTGTGGCATTATTGTCACAAGTATGAAGTATTTGTAATTTAATCGGATAATTTGAATTGTTTGGGCGAAGAATTAGTGAGTGGCCACTCTGAGTGAAATCCAATAGGCAATTATATTGTTTTATGAAATCTATGCCTAGTATGCCATCATTAGGTATTGGGAACTTTTGATCGACTAAATGGAAGTTATGCGGAATTATGTATTTACCTGTAGTAAGTTCTATAAAGGCCAAGCCTTTTGAAAAAATTTGCCAATTCCCGATTTTTGGGTAGTAACTCTTTCGTTTACGTTTTCAAATATATCTACATTTTCTTTTAATATAGATAAATATGCACCTGTTCTTTCATTGTCAAGGTTTACAAATATGCCGAGGTTGAGGTTGATGGTTTTTATTGTGCCATTTATTGGCTCCAAATATCTGAGGGGTCTCATGGTTTTCCAAATTACCTTCAGTTTCTCGGACATTACCTCTATTGTTATTATTTTGGTTGTTACCTCGGTTGGAATTATTCCGTCCTCGGCTATTACCACGGGCATTACCTCTATAATGTCCTCTGCCATTGCTATTGTTGTTATAGTTTGCATTGGCCAAAATTTAGGTCCATTGGCCAAAATTTAGGCGGGAGCGATCATGTCCCTATTACTATTAACCTTCGCACACATATTAAACCTGAAAAATTTCCGCTTCCAATTAGTTTCAAAACCGACCATGCAACTGGAGTACCCTTCAATCTGTCTATAAAAATCACTTTCAGTTTCCCTCGACCAACGATCTGAACTTCTTCGCCGCCAGAATTACGAAAACCATAAAAACAGCAGCCAACGTAGCCATTCCACAAACTAATCTCAAATAACAGATAAGGTACCCTGCTTGGTTCAGCCCAAGTCTCCAAGATCTGAGAAAACAAAATCAAGTTATATGGCACATCTATAAATCCTCTCAAAACTGTAACAATCTAGCAGCTTACAAAAAAGCGAGAGCCCTGTTTGAAAGAGAAGCTACTAGGGCAAAACGAGAATCTTTTAGCAGTTTCACCTCTAAAATATACAAACTTTCCACAACCAAAAAAATATTGGCCGATATCAACAAATTAGAAGTGATTTTCCCAGGAAAAAGTAGTAGTGAGTAGGGATTTTCCACTGGAAAAAATTCTTGCCAAAAGGATCATGTGGTTCATATCCAAAAATAAACTTATCAGACCGTTGGAGTGCACACAGTACTGGAGCAACTTTCCCGGTGGGGGGTTGGTCCTAAGACCTTCAACCTCGTGAAGGCTTTCATGACCAAGCGATCCATCCGTGTTAGAGTTAATAACACCTCATCTGAGTTCTATAAATTACAGATCGGCATACCACAAGGGTCTCCACTCTCGGTGGTATTGTTCATGATTGCCTTCAACTCCCTCAATAACATAATACTAAAACGTAAGAAAATACAACTCTCCGCGTACGCGGACGATCATTATCTTTAGTAACTGCAAAAATACAAATTTACTCTTCCTTACGTTTAAACAAATACTTAATGATATCGTAGAATGGGGAAAACTCTCAGGAGCCACTCTTGCTTTAAACAAATTGTTCTCCACCGCATACCATGCAGCAGTACGGCGTAGCATTGACGCCTTTGTCACTACTCCGACGGAATGCCTTTTAGCTGAAGCGGGTCTTCCTGAAATACAGACGAGAACTGCGCAACTGACTTTCAAACTCATCCCTTAAATTCGTTTCTCGACCAACCCAATTCTGCTTAAAGACTTTAACAGAACGGTTAAGCAGCGGCGAAGATTTAAAGTCTTGTCTACTATCCGTAGATGTTGCAGTTTTTTCAAAACACATCAATTGGATATGCCATATCGTTGGTACAAAATCAGCCCATCCCCTCCTTGGCAACTACAGGACGACACCGTGAACACCTCTCTCCACTTATAAAAAAAAATCAGAAACACCTAAAAGTATATTTCAGCAAATGCTAGCACCGAATCGGAAAAATTCCCCAACTGGAGTTGGCTCTACAGTGACGGATCGAAAACAATTGACTCCACTAGCTTCGCAGTTGTAAGCCAATCAGGAACTGTGGTCGCATCAGGAGTGCTCCCTGCATACTTTTCTAAATATTCCGCCGAAGCTGTAGCTGTTATAATATATAGCGATTAAACATGCTCTCGAGCTTAAGGCAGCGACAGTCTTTCTACTCTCAATGCCATTAACAACGCATACAACCAAAACAGCCTGTTATGCGAAACTCGATATCTTTGCATCAAACACGATACCAAACTTTTGGCGTAACATTGAGGGTATCCTAAAAAGGGACGAAATGACACTTACGTCCATAGATTTAAGCAATGTAATCCGAACAAGGAATCCGTCCGATATCCAGCTTCATGGCACAGAAGACATTGCAGTGTTATCACCCGGCTCAGAACTAGGCACACCACTTTAACCCACGACCACCTGCTTAAAGGAAAAGCTAATCCCAGCTGCCCAAAATGCGGGGCAGAATTATCAATCCAACACATATTGAATAACTGCCCACAACTTAATAACATTAGGACTTGTCTATTTGGCCATTGCCTCTGCCTCTTTGGTAGAGTCCAAAGTATTTTAAATGCACACATGGGAACACTTGGGTACCCTTTCCAACGATAGCGAATTTCGCATCGCCGTGGCTTACCCTTTCTCTATTCCATATTACTCGTGCCTTTAAAAGGGTAGAATTGCCTCAGCATTTGGGAAAAATTGAGTTTTTGCGCAGTTTTGCTTGTCGGACACATACACACACACATTTAAGCGATCCCTATACATAAAGAGAGAGCATTGAGAGCTGAGAGTAAGTGCGAGCGAGAGAAAAGTTAACAGCGTTGTCGTTCTATCGCACAAATCATATGGAAGAGAGTGCGCCAAGCACTTTCCTGTAGAGTAAGCGGTTCAAAAATACATCATTTGTATATCTCTCCCTTACTCGCGATTTTGGACCAGATGCCACCGATACTTTTTGTGCCTACTTTCCTGTACTCATGTCCAGTCTATATGTTCTTTGGCTAGTGCTTCGACTAATTCAGATCTTGCAGCTGGTTTGGTTCAAACTTTGCTGGTAAAAATAGATCTTCTGGAATATTTATTAGGATATTCTGTCTAATGTATGACTTTAATGCATTGTTTGGCATGTTCTTGTGTTAGTTTTTCTTTAAAGGAATCCACTGCATGTACTATATTGTTATATTGTTTTATTAATATTTGTACATGGTATATTAGAGTTTCTACCTTTATAGGTATGCCTTTATTGATGCATTTATATGACTTGTCAAATTGGTTTTTAAAGTCATTGATATTTTGCACTAATATACTCCATTTCATATTATTATAATATATCTATCGATGCAGTCGCACCATTAGTATCGTTGCTGGTCCCAAAACTGGGTGTTTTTCAGTTACTAGTTTTACTGAGACATATGGCAACGTACTTAGTATGATTCCCTTTTCGATTTTTGAACAATGTATCAATGGACCCATATGTCAATAGTCCGTCTGCTCTACTGCTATAGCGTTTCTTAATTTTCTTTGTATGCATTGCATACACTTTCAATGCTAGTGATACTGTAGTAATTATTCTTTATGGTCAATTACTTTTACGTTATTTATAACATTTGCGGCTGATTTTTCAACCTTGGATTCGTTCAAACCCATTTTTATTAAAATTTCTTACAAAAGTTGATATAATGTTTTTAAATTCATATAATGTTCTTATGTAACATATAGTGTTTTTAGTGACTTTTTAGACCAACCAGAACTTATCGCCCCTTATTCCTTTCTACGTGCACAACAGACTACGCAATGCACAATATTTTTCGCGGGCTTTATAAAAATTATAATAGTTAGCATCACGTTTTCTCTACCGAACTGTCTCTACCCTTAATAAAATCGATGCTTTCAGGATACCTTCGGGAAGTCGCTGACCATTCCCAGCAATGAGCAGGGGCATAGCTTGCCGGACAGGCTGAAAAATTTTCCCCCACCGGGTCGGTGATTTCCCATTACTTTTCTTTTTGTCCTATCTACTAAACACTCTTTATCTAACTTACATTGCTTTACTTTATTAACAATCTTCTTACTTTCTTTTTCCTATTTATTGTATTTTCTTTATTAATATAGCAAATTAAGATTATTTTTAATTTTACTTGAGAACACTTTTTTCCTACTTACAACCTTCTGCTTAGATGTAGGCTCTAATAGCGTCACTGATAAAATTAGCTGTGAAAAGGGGCACAGCCGGCCGGACTGGCAAATAAAACACCTCCATCGGTCGGTGATGCTATTTAGAAAATTGTATTCTTTAACTAGGCTTTTAGCATATAATTCTATTGTATAATCTATTGAATAATGAGGAAGACACTCGTTTTGTCGACCATTGATAAATAAATAAATAAATAAATTTAATTCTTATATACCCCCCAACCAAAGACTATTAGCTACAGATTTGAAAAATATTATATAGTCAGCCCAAAAACCTATAGTTTTTGTAGAGGACTTTAACGTTTGGAGTCCGCTTTGGGGGTCCTGCTCCCGGAACCCCAAAGGTTATAAAGTTGAAGATCTTATAGTCAAAACAAACTTAGCCATTCTAAATGGCGGCTCTGCCACCCACCATTCTACCCACAACTCCTTTACTAACATCGACCTAAGTATGGCGCCCGCAACCCTGGTACCATTCTATAAATGGTCCATTGGCCAAAATTTAGGCGGGAGCGATCATTTCCCTATTACTATTAACCTTCGCACACATATTAACCAATTAGGCTCAAAACCGACCATACAACTGGAGTACCCTTCAATCTGTCTGTAAAAATCACTTTCAGTTTCCCTCGACCAACGATCTGAACCTCTTCGCCGCCAGAATTACGAAAACCATAAAAACAGCAGCCAACGTAGCCATTCCACAAACTTATCCCAAATAACAGATAAGGTACCCTGCTTGGTTCAGCCCAAGTCTCCAAGATTTGAGAAAACAAAAGCAAGTTATCTGGCACATCTATAAATCCTCTCAAAACTGTAACAATCTAGTAGCTTACAAAAAAGCGAGAGCCCTGTTTAAAAGAGAAGCTATTGAGGCAAAACGAGAATCTTTTAGCAGTTTCACCTCTAAAATAAACCCACTTTCCACAAAAAAAAAAAATTGTGGGCCAATATCAACAAATTAGAAGTGATTTTCCCAAGAAAAAGTAGTAGTGAGTACTGATTTTCCACTGGATAAAATTCTTGCCAAAAGTTTCATGTGGTTCATATGCAAAAATAAACTTATCAGCCCCAACCAAACTGCATTCAAACAACAGCACAGTACCATTGACTCCCTATTGCATATCCATCATTACGCGTCAGATGCCCTTTCAACCAGAAATCATGTAACCATCCTGGCTACTGATTTCGAAAGGGCATTTGAGCGTGTTAGAGTGCACACAGTACTGGAGCAACTTTCCCGGTGGGGGGTTGGTCCTAAGACCTTCAACCTCGTGAAGGATTTCATGACCAAGCGATCCATCCGTGTTAGAGTTAATAACACCTTATCTAAGTTCTAAAAATTACACATCGGCATACCACAAGGGTCTCCAGTCTCGGAGGTTTTGTTCATGATTGCCTTCAACTCCCTCAATAACATAATACGAAAACATAAGAAAATACAACTCACTGCGTACGCGGACGATCATTATATTTAGTAACTGCAAAAATACAAATTTACTCTTCCTTACGTTTAAACAAATACTTAATGATATCGTAGAATGGGGAAAACTCTCAGGAGCCACTCTTGCTTTAAACAAATTGTTCTCCCCCGCATACCAAGCAGCAGTACGGCGTAGCATTGACGCCTTTCTCACTAGTCCGACGGAATGCCTTTTAGCTGAAGCGGGTCTTCCTGAAATACAGACGAGAACTGCCCAACTGACTTTCGTTGGTACAAAATCAGCCCATCCCCTCCTTGGCAACTACAGGACCACACCGTGAACACCTGTCTCCACTTATAAAAAAAAATCAGAAACACCTTAAAGTATATTTCAGCAAATGCTAGCGCCAAATCGGAAAAATTCCCCAACTGGAGTTGGCTCTACAGTGACGGATCGAAAACAATTGACTCCACTAGCTTCGCAGTTGTAAGCCAATCAGGAACTGTTGTCGCATCAGGAGTGCTCCCTGCATACTTTTCTATATATTCCGCCGAAGCTATAGCTGTTATAAAAGCAATTAAACATGTTTTCGAGCTTAAGGCAGCGACAGTCTTTCTACTCTCAATGCCATTAACAACACATACAACCAAAACAGCCTGATATGCGAAATTCGACATATTTGCATCAAACACGATACCAAAATAAAACTCCTTTGGGCGCCAGGTCACATGGCTAAACTGGCTGGACAGTCTCCTTGCCTAACAGTCATCCCTGGTGTCAGAGAAGACTTAATCCGAACAAGGAACCCGTCCGATATCCAGCTTCATGGCACAGAAGACATTGCAGTGTTATCAGGAGAATTATCAATCCAACACATATTGAATAACTGTCCACAACTTAATAACATTAGGACTTGTCTATTTGGCCAAATCCAACCTACCTCTCTTCTTACCGCACCTACTCACAATAATGTAAAATTGCTAATCAAATTCTTAGACACCAATAACATACTAAAGAGCATATAATAATATAAATTAACATCCTTCAGTCCTGTAGTGGCTAAAGATTAGTTTGAGAGGCGACTGTGCCTCTTATTGCTGGCCTCGGGCTCAGACAATAAAACAAATTATTTATTTAAGCGACTTATTGGAAGAGTGCTGAATTCAAAACTAAAGAAACTTAATGCACAGAAAGTTTTACTTAAGCTAAGCCAAAACTCGCATCAGGCCACAATGTCATGGTCGGCAAGCCGACTCAGCAAAATCTTAGGCAATAACGGAAACTCTTGCAGCAAAACAAAAGTGTCCGGTTACCGCCGCTGACCATTGCAGCTATTGCGCGCTGATACAAAGTATGCAGTGTCGTTCAGCAAGGGAGAATTGGCAATACCCGGGACTCTATTGCGTACGTTGTTGTGATTGTAAACCAGAGTCCCGTTAATTGCGACTCGATCTCCGAATGTGATTAGATTCGTGCCTTGTACCTGGATCTCAGTGCCGTTGTTCACCTGAATCCTTGTGGACCCGTCGTTGAGGATGATGATTCCGTCATCTTCATGGGTGATTATTTCCAGGTTGCTCGGCTGGATCTCGCAGTGTGCCGTGCCACCTGCATGGAGCTCTTTGGCACATGAACTCTCTAATGCCAGACGACAAAATGTGGCTTCAGGTGAAGCGGCGCAAGTCTGCAGTGTGTGGGTTTCTCCATCGCATTCAGCTATGACGTTGTCAAACAATCGCAATATGAAGTTCTTGTGGACGACAGGATAAACCGTAATTTTTCTGCAAGCTTTTTTAATCATTGGGAATTTAATTATAAAATGTATAGTGTTAATGGATTGAAGAACTTTTACGGACGCAACGGACATAAGATCTCCTATGGGAGTGTTGGTGGGTTCCTCTAGCCAAATTGATTTCAAATCTGAGTGGTCCAAAATGTTTGGGCTAACAATGTTAGCCTTCGCAAGAGTAATGCAAGCATTAAATTTTGCAACTCCATCATCAGCATTCTGTTTCTAGTCAGTAGTGTTTCAAATAAATGGCTAGTGTCAACTTGGTTTTTGGTTATCTTCAGAATATTATTGACAGTGATTGTTAACTGGTTAAGCTGGTCTTGAACTCTAGTGTTTATTTCTATTTGTCTATTGTTCGCATTTATTAGTTTCAGTGAACCTAGTCTGCTCTAAATCACCGGCATCGGGTGTACCCGCCACAACCTTCAGTATGGATCCTAGGAAATCCAAGCTCCTGGCGACTCTATGGTGTGTGCCTAATAGGTCTTGTAGATGTGCCGTGTCCACACTTAGAAGTTTTTTCATGTGGGATAGCGGGAACATGTCAATTAATTTGACCGTTTCTTCCACCATTCGCACGTACTCTGAGAGGTTTGCCGAGTGCCTAACATAGGCGTATTCTTCCCATACCAATGTATGTACTTGGCGAGTAGTCGGTGACATGTGCCGAACCCACTGATAAGGAAAAGAGTAATATGGATCCAAACCTGTGAAATAAAGTTGTTTTCTTTCTTTTTAGCAACTTTTTTGTTTTTTCTTTTTTAAAGATGTTTGCCCACCACCAAAAGTATTTTATAAAAACTATGCCAAGTAGCTAAAAAAAAAGGTGTGAAAAAACAAAGGAGTCACCTTAGGTTGTCCTTGTGGACCACCCTCCCTCTAATGAGGACCTCGGTCCCCAGGTCCGCTTCCACGGCCTTCTCATCACATAAAGGTGTGAGTTTGCTTCCGAGCCGTCGGTTGGACTTGACCAAAACTTTGTCACCAACGTCGAAGACCCTATTCTGCCGATTTGCGTTCTCCCTAGCTCTGAGCGTCGTCTGAGCGTTTCTGATCTTTTCTTGTATCTTTTCTTGTGGCTCATCTGGCTGCGCCTGAACCACATCGACTGGTCTCTAGTCGATGACCGGATGGATCGACTTATTGTATTCAGTTGTAGCCAGTAAAATTACTTCTACGGTGTCAGTTATGATCTTTAGGTATCTGGCTAGTTCTAACAGAGTGCTGTGAAAGCGCTCAACCTGTCCATTCGAGATGCTATGCAATGGTGGTGCATTTGAAATGCTGACCCCATAGTTGTTTGCGAGCAAAGTCACGATGGTCCCAGAATTCAATGACGGTTCATTGTCACAGTAAATGGATCTGGCTTTTGGAAAAAAATTCATTAATTGCATTAAAGCTGGCTTCAGATCCACAAAGGTTCTTGAAGGGACCGGTTGGACAATAGCAAACTTACTCGATGCAAGTGAGAAAGTATTTCCTGTCAGAGAAAATGTCTATGTGTAATATCTCTCCTACATGTAAGGGGATCGGTATCTCCCCAAGCTCATGTTTTTTGGGGTGTCTATCATATTTAGCCCTAGCACATGTTTTGCAATTTTGTACTATTTCATTGGCTATTTTTGCCATCTTTGGAAAGTAGTACTCCGAGAGTACCTGCTTAATATTTTCCTGTGCAGACCTATGGGCCCTATTATGCTCGGCTGTGAGGATTTCCATTCTTTCTTTCTGCCAGAATTTTGTGGCCGGGTATCTTCGAACCAATGCATCTTGTATCATTGCAAGCGTGTGTAAATTACAGTGGAGAGCATTTACGCATTTGGGTGAAACTTCATCTTCGAGCTCTGCTAGCGGCGATTTGATGCAAGTATAGCTGATCAAGTAGCGTTTCTTATTTCCAAAAAGAATAACAATTCAAAGGTTTGTCTGTTGTCTCAATGGTGTTGGTGAGAGATACCTCACTGTGGATCGTTGCTGCGCAGGACTCAACTTCTTGTTCATTTACAGCGTTGAGCTGCTGTCTTGACAAGGCATCCGCAACCAGATTGTCCTTGCCAGGTTTATAGAAGATACGTGCATTAGACTCGTCAATGCGCGCTTTCCACCTTTTAATCTTCGCATTTGGATTGGATTCCGAAACTGCGAAGGTCAAGGGTTGATGGTCAGTGAAGATATTAATGTCTTTCACCCCATTCAAATAGTGCCTTAACTTGGCAGGTGACCATACGATGGCCAATAACTCTCTCTCTCATTTGTTGCATAGTTAACCTCGCTGTCCTTCAATGTTCTTGAAATCATTGTTATAGGATGACCCTCTTGAGACAAAACTGCACCTATGCCGTGAGCCGAAGCGTCGGTCGTTAGATCGAATGGCTCCTTAAAATCGGGGTACCTGAGCATTACATTCTCGGATGACAAAATATCGCGCAACTTCTGAAACGCCCTTTGCTGCACTTCAGAGAATTGAACCTTTATATTTCTGGACCTATGCTTACTGACTGTTCCATTTTCACCCTTCAAGATATTCGAGATGGGTCTTGCTATTGCGGTGAAGTCCCTAATGAAACATCTGTAATAACTTGCGAGGCCTAGAAATGATCTGACCTCGAACAGTGTTTTAGGTTCTGGATACTCCTGTATTGCCCTAACCTTTTCAGGATCCGTCGTGGCGCCAGTGCTGGTGTCTATGAAACCAAGAAAATTCACGCTTTTCTTAAAAAAACGTGACTTTTCGACGGAGACCCTCATGTTTGCTTCGTGTAAGCTTTTTAGGACCCAATCCACGTATTTAATGTGGGATTCCTCATCTTCTGAAAAGATGATTACGTCATCGACATAAACATAGCAAGATTTGCCAATCTGCTCTCGCAGTATGTCGTCGATGGTTCTTTGGAAGATGCTTGCTGCATTCTTTTATCCAAAGGGGAGTCTTTTTTTGAACTCGTATTTCCCCCCGTTCACAGAGAAAGAGGTTTTTTCACGTTCGCGTTCAGCGAGTATGATCTGGTGATAACCAGACTTGAGGTCTAATGTTGAAAAGAATTTGGCTCTCCCCGAATTCCCCAATATCATTGATATATTTGGCATAGGGTATTTGTCAGGCACGGTTCTTTCGTTAAGTTTACGAAAGTCCATTACCAACCTCATTTTCCTATTGCCTGCTTCATCAGTGCCCTTCTTGTCTACTACCCATATTGGGTTATTGTATTATATCATTTTTTAGCAGATCCTTGATTTCTTTGTTAACGAAATCAGCTGCTCCCATTGGATATGGTTAAAGCTTGGCATAGATAGGTTGCTCATCTGTGGTCTTTATGGTAGCCACGACTGATGTGTTATACGGCAACGCTTCATCTGGGCCTGCAAAGGCCTTTTGTCTGGTCTTTAGCATTTGCAAAAAAAAACTTCTAGTTAATGGGGATGCCTCTGCACCGTCTACATTTGTGAAATTTTACATTTTTGCACGTGTGGAACGTGATTTGTTTGACCTCCGTACCCCACTTAAGTTGTCCTGAAGCTAGACAAAGCGAAGCAGCTGCCTGCTTTAGCAGGTCAAGGCCTACAATCCCATCAAAAGTTGACAAGTCCGGCAGAATAAAAAAGGTTGCCTTTAACCCAAACATTGAAACAAAGCATTTGTGTGTAATTAGTGTCTCGTCGTGAATGGAATGAATTTTGAAGGGGGACTCTACCGAGCGGACGGTCAACCCTTTATGTGGCCGAATGAAATTCTTGGCCGCGGCCGAATCTATGAGGAATCGCATGTCAGTCCCTACTACTCTTCGTCTGATGACGGGTAGCAGGGACTTGGTCCTAAAAAATTGAGGGCATCAGAGTCATAACTAGCATCGTCATTGATTTGTGCCGCTGCGCTGGAGGCGGCATCAGCATACGCCTCTGCCCCCTGTCCCACGTCTTGCGTGACGTGATTCAACCTCTGCTGATTTCTCTGACCGCCTGTGCGGTCAGATGCGGGGTGCTTCCTATTCGCGTAAGCAGGGGCCTGAGTGGGCTGCAAGACACTTGAGAAGGAAGGATCGACCTCCATGGGCACCGGTGCGCCATTATTATTGTGCTGCCTGCTGCTTCGTTATTCAGTCTGCACTGGGGCCTTGCCTTGCTTGCTAAAGTGCGGATTCTTTGTACCGCTAGCTTGTGCTTTGGCTTGTTGCGAATGCCTCTCCTGTTGGTGACCCTGCGCTTTTGCATGCGGCTCGCGCTCTTTGTCTTCTAAACTTCTTGGAAATTAGCCGCGAATGCGTACCTTTCATGATTTAACTCGACTTCTTGCGCGAGAGCTAGCGCTGAAGGCAAATCTCTGGGCTTTGCTGCAAAGAGCACATCTGTAAGACTGCGCTTGAGACCCGATATGAACACACGCAATTTTTCACATAGGCCCTTTGCTTAAGCCGGCTCGTATGACATGTTAACTTTGTTAGTGAGAAGAGTGAGTTTCTTCTCTACCTCATCGTAATATTGAAGCAGGGACAGGCCACCTTGCCTCAAGGTACCTAATTCCTGTTCAATGACATGAATTGGTCTCTTGTCACTGTATGTGAAATCTAGGAGATTTATTATCGCATCAAAATTCAATACAGTACCGAATGAGGCCATCTTGCTTCTTATGATGATAACAGCCTGATAATGACGAGAACTGCCATTATGTGGTCTGAAGATCTCGTAAGCGGCTAATGCTGCCTTTCCCAAGATACATAAGATTCCTGTACTCCTGCAAACTCAGGTAAGCACTTGACGGCATCTAGCGGCTCGTCACAGCAAATGTCGTTTCTAATTCCTATAGCAGCATATGCTACTACTTGTGGGGCGGCAACGTTTGCTGCTACTATTTGTTCAGCTAACTCATTAATTATTTGAGTCAACGCTTGCTCCCACTGCTTGTTTGCAGCGGCCTGTTCGGCTAAAGCATTGCTGATAGCCGTCCCTAAGCTGATCTGGATCCATTTTACTTGATGGTGGGGGAACTGCAGGGAGAAGTCTTGTAGCCGGGACTCTGATGCAAATGTCACAGTCGGAATCTGAGTCGCTAGACTGCTTACGAGGGTTTCTATATTGGCTGAACCGTGACATGCGCAGGCCAGTGGCGGCGAAAAATAAAACGGGCCGTCAAAAGATGGGTCGAATTACGTCGCAGCTCTGAACCACCAGAACTGTATATATTGTTATAGCACAATTTGAGACACATAGAAAGTAACACAAAGTAATTTTATTAACGATCTGGATGATAAATTGTTTCAACTAAAATTCTCAAAGCAGTCACTCTCACGTGTTTCAGAAGCTTGGTTCAATGCAATATAAAATACTCACTAGTACTAACTAAAATAAAAAAAAATTTTGTGTTTGGAGAAAAATTTTGGCTAGAGTATCCACTTACATGATTCAATTAACACAAAAAAAAATTTCCTTTATAAAATTGGTCACTCGCAGCTCCCGCGCTGCTGTCTTAATTGTTGTTGGTTGTTGCAGCTCCCGCGCTGCTGTCTTAATTGTTGTTAGTTGTTGCAGCTCCTGCGCTGCTGTTTTACTTGTTTTGGTTGTGGAGTCCGACCACTAGTTGGGCGCCAATTAACATCCTTCAGTCCTGTAGTGGGTGAAGATTAGGTTGAGAGGCGACTGTGCCTCTTATTGCTGGCCTCGGGCTCAGACAATAAAACAAATTATTTAACGGCTAAGTGCCGGAGTGAATATTTATTTAAGCGACTTATTATTATATATAATTTAAAATAATATACATATAATACTATAAATAATTTAACTGCGATGGCCTTAGTAGCTAGCACTCCCTTCCGTTAGTTATTATATTATTTTTTTTTTTGTATAATAATTAATTACGTAAACCAAATAAATATTTTATTGTCTATAAATTTTTGTACTTGGGCTTGAATTTCTTGTTCTTGGCTATGAGGACTCATATAATTTTTTATTTATACGGGTTGATTCAGTCTAAGGTTTTTTTTGTAAAAATTGTCTCTTTCTTCGTTAGTTTCTTTTATCATTTAAGGTTTCATATTTTATTTTATTTAAATTGACGATCTTATTGGTATTTGTTGTATTTGTTGTAAATTAAATCTGAGGGGTCTCAATGGTTTTCCGAATTACCTTCAGTAACTCGGACATTACCTCTATTGTTATTATTTTGGTTGTTACCCCGGTTGGAATTATTCCTTCCTTGGTTATTACCACGGGTATTACGTCTATAATGTCCTCTGCCATTGCTATTGTTGTTCATTTCAAGGGCGCGCGTCAGACGCGTGCCAATAATGATATTTTCTTTTGCGCCCATGATCTGCCCATTCACAGACACTTGTATGTCTATGTGTATGTGTAGAGGTCGAAAATAAGAAATCCCAAAATATTGTTAAATTTGCATCGGGGACAGGCAAGCAACAGGCACACAAGCGCATATATGCTTCTATTCATATACAAAATATGCAAGTATGCGTGAATAACGAGTCAAGAGCTGAGAGTAAGTGCGAGCGAGATAAAAGTTAACAGCGTTGTCGTTCTATCGCACAAATCATATGGAAGAGAGTGCGCCAAGCACTTTCCTGTAGAGTAAGCGGTTCAAAAATACATCATTTGTATATCTTACTCCCTTACTCGCGATTTTGGACCAGATGCCACCAATACTTTTTGTGCCTACTTTCCTGTACTCATGTCCAGTCTATATGTTCTTTGGCTTGTGCTTCGACTCATTCAGATCTTGCAGCTGGTTTGGTTCAAACTTTGCTGGTAAGAATAGATCTTCTGGAACATTTATTATGATATTCTGTCTAATGCCAATGTTTTTCAATCTTGTATTTAAAGATTGTATGACTTTAAGGCATTGTTTGGCATGTTCTTGTGTTAGTTTTTCTTTAATGGAATCTACTGCATGTACTATATTGTTATATTGTTTTATCAATATTTGTACATGGTATATTAGTGTTTCTACCTTTATAGGTATGCCTTTATTGATGCATTTATATGACTTGTCAAATTGGTGTTTAAAGTCATTGATATTTTTCACTAATATACTCCATTCCATATTATTATAATAGATATCTATCGATGAAGTCGCACCATTAATATGAGTATTGAACATGTCCGTGTATTCGTATTCGAAATCACACACTTTTATAAAATCTCTATGTAATCGCAGTACGTTTAATACGCGAGTACGAAAGTCTGGCTCATCTCTATACGTAAACCTAATGATTGCCTCTATATCTGACATATTCAAATATATTCATACCTTATCTAGTCCGTCTGCTCTACTGCTATAGCGTTTCTTAATTTTCTTTGTATGCACTGCAATACTATTTACTATTTACTATTTACTATACACTTTCAATACTAGTGATACAAGAGATATTGTAGAAATTATTCTTTATGGTCAATTACTTTTACGTTATTTATAACATTTGCGGCTGATTTTTCTACCTTGGATTCGTTCGAACCCATTTTAATTAAAATTTCTTACATAAGTTGATGTAATGTTTTTAAATTCATATGTTTTTATATAACATATAGTGTTTTTAGCTTTAAATGCCAATGTTTTTAGTTTCAAGGTTTCAATATTGCTAATAACACAAAATACTACCTAGCATTTCGCATAGGTTTACGGTCTATGCTGCTCAATTTTACAAATTTTTTTTTTTATAATTAAAAGTAATTATGGATATAACTGCTACTGTTGTTCATCGTTGCATCAGCTGAGAGGCTAGTGAACTGCGCTGCGTAATATGAGCCAAGGCCAATATACAAAGTGGCTCTGGGCTTGTTTATACTTTATATTTGTATATAGGGTGTTCTTTTAAGGCATATGCACACTACAGCTCCCTTTTCAAAGAAATAACGTACCATTATGGAAATGTAAAATTCATTATAGTTATTTGTTTTTTTCAAAGATTAAATTTTTTTTTCAGTTGGTTGATCAGGCCAATGTGTATGTATTTTTATACACTGAACCCATTAAAAATGGGTATAAGGGTATATTGTTTTCGTGCAAAATGTATGTAACAGGCAGAAGGAAGCATCTCCGACCCCATAAGGTATATATATTCTTGATCAGCATCAATAGCCGAGTCGATCTATCCATGTCCGCCTGTCTGTCTGTCCGTCCGTCCGTCCGTATGTATGAACGCAAGGATCTCAGAACATATAAATGCTATAGACTTGAAATTTTATTCCTGTTTTTTTCGGTAATTTTGGTAAATAATAAGACCTAGAGTCACGAAACATGATATGTTGCTTCTAAAATATTATATAGTATCTTTTATTTTATACCTATCGCCACCTTCCGCTACCACCCTAGAGCTATAAATCAAGGTAATAACCCAACTTTTTTTGCCAACCAATTTAAGCAAAAATTTATTTGCAAATGACTTTTTCAGTATACACAAATATTCTATGATACAATAAGATATACTGAAGATTTCATAAAGATCGGTGAAAAAAAAACCAAAGTTATATGCAACTGCGCAATTGAATAGAGCAGCATCTTTAACAATTTCTGTATACATGTACAAACACACGTTCATGCGCGTCTGCTTGGCATTTTAACAGCATGGTTATTGCGTTTTTTTCTGTAATGCTATTTAAGTCCCTTTTTATACCCCGAACCCATTAAAAATAGGTATAAGGGTATATTGTATTTGTGCATCTCCGACCCCATAAAGTATATATATTCTTGATCAGCACCAATAGCCGAGTCGATCTATCCATGTCCGCCTGTCTGTCTGTCCGTCCGTCCGTCCGTATGTATGAACGCAAGGATCTCAGAACATATAAATGCTATAGACTTGAAATTTTATTCCTGTTTTTTTCGGTAATTTTGGTAAATAATAAGACCTAGAGTCACGAAACATGATATGTTGCTTTTAAAATATTATATAGTATCTTTTATTTTATACCTATCGCCACCTTCCGCTACCACCCTAGAGCTATAAATCAAGGTAATAACCCAACTTTTTTTGCCAACCAATTTAAGCAAAAATTTATTTGCAATTCTTTACCGCTAGCTTGTGCTTCGGCTTGTTGCGAATGCCTCTCCTGTTGGTGACCCCGCGCTTTTGCATGCGGCTTGCGCTCTTTGTCTTCTAAACTTCTTGGAAATTAGCCGCGAATGCGTACCTTTCATGATTTAACTCGACTTCTTGCGCGAGAGCTAGCGCTGAAGGCAAATCTCTGGGCTTTGCTGCAAAGAGCACATCTGTAAGACTGCGCTTGAGACCCGATATGAACACACGCAATTTTTCACATAGGCCCTTTGCTTAAGCCGGCTCGTATGACATGTTAACTTTGTTAGTGAGAAGAGTGAGTTTCTTCTCTACCTCATCGTAATATTGAAGCAGGGACAGGCCACCTTGCCTCAAGGTACCTAATTCCTGTTCAATGACATGAATTGGTCTCTTGTCACTGTATGTGAAATCTAGGAGATTTATTATCGCATCAAAATTCAATACAGTACCAAATGAGGCCATCTTGCTTCTTATGATGATAACAGGCTGATAATGACGAGAACTGCCATTATGTGGTCTCAAGATCTCGTAAGCGGCTAATGCTGCCTGCCTCCAAGATATATAAGATTCCTGTACTCCTGCAAACTCAGGTAAGCACTTGACGGCATCTAGCGGCTCGTCACAGCGAATGTCGTTTCTAATTCCTATAGCAGCATATGCTACTACTTGTGGGGCGGCAACGTTTGCTGCTACTATTTGTTCAGCTAACTCATTAATTCTTTGAGTCAACGCTTGCTCCCTCTGCTGGTTTGCAGCGGCCTGTTCGGCTAAAGCATTGCTGATAGCCGTCCCTAAGCTGATCTGGATCCATTTTACCTGATGGTGGGGGAACTGCAGGGAGAAGTCTTGTAGCCGGGACTCTGATGCGAATGTCACAGTCGGAATCTGAGTCGCTAGACTGCTTACGAGGGTTTCTATATTGGCTGAACCGTGACATGCGCAGGCCAGTGGCGGCGAAAAATAAAACGGGCCGTCAAAAGATGGGTCGAATTACGTCGCAGCTCTGAACCACCAGAACTGTATGTATTGTTATAGCACAATTTGAGACACATAGAAAGTAACACAAAGTAATTTTATTAACGATCTGGATGATAAATTGTTTCAACTAAAATTCTCAAAGCAGTCACTCTCACGTGTTTCAGAAGCTTGGTTCAATGCAATATAAAATACTCACTAGTACTAACTAAAATAAAAAAAAATTTTGTGTTTGAAGAAAAATTTTGGCTAGAGTATCCACTTACATGATTCAATTAACACAAAAAAAAATTTCCTTTATAAAATTGGTCACTCGCAGCTCCCGCGCTGCTGTCTTAATTGTTGTTGGTTGTTGCAGCTCCCGCGCTGCTGTCTTAATTGTTGTTAGTTGTTGCAGCTCCTGCGCTGCTGTTTTACTTGATTTTGGTTGTGGAGTCCGACCACTAGTTGGGCGCCAATTAACATCCTTCAGTCCTGTAGTGGGTGAAGATTAGGTTGAGAGGCGACCGTGCCTCTTATTGCTGGCCTCGGGCTCAGACAATAAAACAAATTATTTAACGGCTATTATTATATATAATTTAAAATAATATACATATAATACTATAAATTATTTACCTGCGATGGCCTTAGTAGCTAGCACTCCCTTCCGTTAGTTATTATATTATTTTTTTTTTGTATAATAATTAATTACGTAAACCAAATAAATATTTTATTGTCTATAAATTTTTGTATTTGGGCTTGAATTTCATGTACTTGGCTATGAGGACTCATATAATTTTTTATTTATACGGGTTGATCATCCTTCAGTCTAAGTTTTTGTTTGTAAAAATTGTCTCTTTCTTCGTTAGTTTCTTTTCTCATTTAAGGTTTCATATTTTATTTTATTTAAATTGACGATCTTATTGGTATTTGTTGTATTTGTTGTAAATAAAATCTGAGGGGTCTCAATGGTTTTCCGAATTACCTTCAGTAACTCGGACATTACCTCTATTGTTATTATTTTGGTTGTTACCTCGGTTGGAATTATTCCTTCCTTGGTTATTACCACGGGTATTACGTCTATAATGTCCTCTGCCATTGCTATTGTTGTTCATTTCAAGGGCGCGCGTCAGACGCGTGCCAATAATGATATTTTCTTTTGCGCCCATGATCTGCCCATTCACAGACACTTGTATGTCTATGTCTATGTGTAGAGGTCGAAAATAAGAAATACCAAAATATTGTTAAATTTGCATCGGGGACAGGCAAGCAACAGGCACACAAGCGCATATATGCTTCTATTCATATACAAAATATGCAAGTATGCGTGAAGACCGATTCCAAAATATTTTAAATGCACACATGGCATCACTTGGGTACCCTTACCAACGATAGCGAGCTAAAATGCAAGAATTTCGCATCGACGTGGCAAACCCTTTTTCTATTGCATATTACTCGTGCCTTCAAAAGGGTATAAATGCCTCAGCATTTGGGAAAAATTGAATTTTTGCCCAGTTTTGCTTGTCGGACACATACACACACACATTTAAACGATCCCTAAACATAAAGAGAGAGCATTGAGAGCTGAGAGTAAGTGCGAGCGAGATAAAAGTTAACAGCGTTGTCGTTCTATCGCACAAATCATATGGAAGAGAGTGCGCCAAGCACTTTCCTGTAGAGTAAGCGGTTCAAAAATACATCATTTGTATATCTTACTCCCTTACTCGCGATTTTGGACCAGATGCCACCGATACTTTTTGTGCCTACTTTCCTGTACTCATATCCAGTTTATATGTTCTTTGGCTTGTGCTTCGACTCATTCAGATCTTGCAGCTGGTTTGGTTCAAACTTTGCTGGTAAAAATAGATCTTCTGGAACATTTATTATGATATTCTGTCTAATGCCAATGTTTTTCAATCTTGTATTTAAAGATTGTATGACTTTAAGGCATTGTTTGGCATGTTCTTGTGTTAGTTTTTCTTTAATGGAATCTACTGCATGTACTATATTGTTATATTGTTTTATCAATATTTGTACATGGTATATTAGTGTTTTTACCTTTATAGGTATGCCTGTATTGATGCATTTATATGACTTGTCAAATTGGTGTTTAAAGTCATTGATATTTTTCACTAATATACTCCATTCCATATTATTATAATAGATATCTATCGATGAAGTCGCACCATTAATATGAGTATTGAACATATCCGTGTATTCGTATTCGAAATCACACACTTTTATAAAATCTCTATGTAATCGCAGTACGTTTAATACGCGAGTACGAAAGTCTGGCTCATCTCTCTACGTAAACCTAATGATTGCCTCTATATCTGACATATTCAAATATATTCATACCTTATCTAGTCCGTCTGCTCTACTGCTATAGCGTTTCTTAATTTTCTTTGTATGCACTGCATACACTTTCAATGCTAGTGATACAAGAGATATTGTAGAAATTATTCTTTATGGTCAATTACTTTTACGTTATTTATAACATTTGCGGCTGATTTTTCTACCTTGGATTCGTTCGAACCCATTTTAATTAAAATTTCTTACATAAGTTGATGTAATGTTTTTAAATTCATATGTTTTTATATAACATATAGTGTTTTTAGCTTTAAATGCCAATGTTTTTAGTTTCAAGGTTTCAATATTGCTAATAACACAAAATACTACCTAGCATTTCGCATAGGTTTACGGTCTATGCTGCTCAATTTTACAATTTTTTTTTTTTATAATTAAAAGTAATTATGGATATAACTGCTACTGTTGTTCATCGTTGCATCAGCTGAGAGGCTAGTGAACTGCGCTGCGTAATATGAGCCAAGGCCAATATACAAAGTGGCTCTGGGCTTGTTTATACTTTATATTTGTATATAGGGTGTTCTTTTAAGGCATATGCACACTACAGCTCCCTTTTCAAAGAAATAACGTACCATTATGGAAATGTAAAATTCATTATAGTAATTTGTTTTTTTCAAAGATTAAATTTTTTTTTTCAGTTGGTTGATCAGGCCAATGTGTATGTATTTTTATACACTGAACCCATTAAAAATGGGTATAAGGGTATATTGTTTTCGTGCAAAATGTATGTAACAGGCAGAAGGAAGCATCTCCGACCCCATAAAGTATATATATTCTTGATCAGCATCAATAGCCGAGTCGATCTATCCATGTCCGTCTGTCTGTCTGTCCGTCCGGCCGTATGTATGAACGCAAGGATCTCAGAACATATAAATGCTATAGACTTGAAATTTTATTCCTGTTTTTTTGGGTAATTTTGGTAAATAATAAGACCTAGAGTCACGAAACATGATATGTTGCTTCTAAAATATTATATAGTATCTTTTATTTTATACCTATCGCCACCTTCCGCTACCACCCTAGAGCTATAAATCAAGGTAATAACCCAACTTTTTTTGCCAACCAATTTAAGCAAAAATTTATTTGCAAATGACTTTTTCAGTATACACAAATATTCTATGATACAATAAGATATACTGAAGATTTCATAAAGATCGGTGAAAAAAAAAACCAAAGTTATATGCAACTGCGCAATTGAATAGAGCAGCATCTTTAACAATTTCTGTATACATGTACAAACACACGTTCATGAGCGTCTGCTTGGCATTTTAACAGCATGGTTATTGCGACTTTTTCTGTAATGCTATTTAAGTCCCTTTTTATACCCTGAACCCATTAAAAATAGGTATAAGGGTATATTGTATTTGTGCATCTCCGACCCCATAAAGTATATATATTCTTGATCAGCACCAATAGCCGAGTCGATCTATCCATGTCCGTCTGTCTGTCTGTCCGTCCGTCCGTCCGTATGTATGAACGCAAGGATCTCAGAACATATAAATGCTATAGACTTGAAATTTTATTCCTGTTTTTTGGGTAATTTTGGTAAATAATAAGACCTAGAGTCACGAAACATGATATGTTGCTTCTAAAATATTATATAGTATCTTTTATTTTATACCTATCGCCACCTTCCGCTACCACCCTAGAGCTATAAATCAAGGTAATAACCCAACTTTTTTTGCCAACCAATTTAAGCAAAAATTTATTTGCAAATGACTTTTTCAGTATACACAAATATTCTATGATACAATAAGATATACTGAAGATTTCATTAAGATCGGTGAACAAAAAAAACCAAAGTTATATGCAACTGCGCAATTGAATAGAGCAGCATCTTTAACAATTTCTGTATACATGTACAAACACACGTTCATGCGCGTCTGCTTGGCATTTTAACAGCATGGTTATTGCGACTTTTTCTGTAATGCTATTTAAGTCCCTTTTTATACCCTGAACCCATTAAAAATAGGTATAAGGGTATATTGTATTTGTGCATCTCCGACCCCATAAAGTATATATATTCTTGATCAGCACCAATAGCCGAGTCGATCTATCCATGTCCGTCTGTCTGTCTGTCCGTCCGTCCGTCCGTATGTATGAACGCAAGGATCTCAGAACATATAAATGCTATAGACTTGAAATTTTATTCCTGTTTTTTGGGTAATTTTGGTAAATAATAAGACCTAGAGTCACGAAACATGATATGTTGCTTCTAAAATATTATATAGTATCTTTTATTTTATACCTATCGCCACCTTCCGCTACCACCCTAGAGCTATAAATCAAGGTAATAACCCAACTTTTTTTGCCAACCAATTTAAGCAAAAATTTATTTGCAAATGACTTTTTCAGTATACACAAATATTCTATGATACAATAAGATATACTGAAGATTTCATAAAGATCGGTGAAAAAAAAAAACCAAAGTTATATGCAACTGCGCAATTGAATAGAGCAGCATCTTTAACAATTTCTGTATACATGTACAAACACACGTTCATGCGCGTCTGCTTGGCATTTTAACAGCATGGTTATTGCGACTTTTTCTGTAATGCTATTTAAGTCCCTTTTTATACCCTGAACCCATTAAAAATAGGTATAAGGGTATATTGTATTTGTGCATCTCCGACCCCATAAAGTATATATATTCTTGATCAGCACCAATAGCCGAGTCGATCTATCCATGTCCGTCCATCCATCCGTATGTATGAACGCAAGGATCTCAGAACCTATGAGCTAGAGACTAAAAATTTTAGATGTAGATACTCCTAGTTCCCGCGCAGATCGAGTTTGTTTCCGATAATCGATAACTTACCGTTTCCAAGCAATCGATAACGATATCCTGTTTTTTGGGCAATTTTGGTAAATAATAAGAGCTAGAGTTATCAAACTTGACATATAGCTTCTAAAATAATATATATATATAAGCATTTGATGTTAGAAGAAGAGGGTTCAGGGTATCCCCAAGTCGGGATCTCCCGACTAGAACCAAACTTGACATATAGCTTCTAAAATAGAATATATATGAATTTGATGTTGGAAGAAGAGGGGTCAGGCAAAGACAATATAAACACTAAGATGAGTAACACCATACAACAAAATGCTACTATGCAGCTTGATTTTTTGAAAATTGAGAACGAAAACGAAATCAATAGCATTGCGCTCTCACAGCCGAGAGAACGAAAAAGCTAAAAATAGAATTTGCTCTCAGCTTCGGCTCTATGAGGGCCGTGCAGGCAATTATGTTTGTATGCGTGTGAATATACATACATAACAGCATATTTGAATGTGTTGTTATCTACTGCTCTGACAAAGTCTCTGGCTGGCAAAGAAACAATTTGCTTAGTTTTTTAATGCAGATCACGACCTACCCAAAATTTCTGTTGATATATGAATGCATTTTGTGTACTCCGTACAAAAAAATTTGTATTTTTAAGTCGATGCAAATATTTATGTAATTTTTTATATTTGAAATTATTAATTAAATTATTATTTTTTCAAAGATTCATTTAATTATTTTTTTTTATTTTATTATTTTTGTTGTTCGAAATTCTTATAAAGAACAAAGTACGCAGGGAACACCGCGAGGAGACCATTATAATTATAATGGGGTCATAACTAAATATGACCTTCGGGTATTTTCTGCGGAGCCAACTCAGTACACAAAATGCATATCAACACAAATTTGGGATAGGTCATGATATGCGCTAGAAAACTAACAAAATTAATTCCTTTTCTAACTTTTCTCTGTCCAAAAAGAAAAGTGAAATCAATCTATGTGTGCTATTTTCTTAACATAGTTATTGCGCAAGAAGCGCCTTATGTAAAAATTATATAAGTTCTTAAACTTTCCTGTAAAATTAATCGTTAATATCTAGGGTAATATATCATTTAATAAAGCATGCATTTCATGGATAAAGCACAAGCACAGTTCGTCGATCGTAAGTTCTAAACTTTTTCGCTCAATGTACTTCGAAAACGAAGCGACGCAAAGCAGCATCGACCAGCTTTGCTGAAGGCAGGCTGGCGACTAACTTCGTAGCTAAGCATCAGCTAGCCACGACTTCGGCATTCGTTCGTCTGGTCTTTGGAGAACGAACAACCAGTCGGCAGGCATGCCGTACGAAACCTCAAAGGCCAGATGAAAGGCCAGGCCAGAAATTTTGCGTCGCATTCAAATGTATGGACGTTACTCATCTTAGTGTTTATATTATCTTTAGTTCAGGGTATCCCCTAGTCGGGTATTACGTCTATAATGTCCTCTGCCATTGCTATTGTTGTTCATTTCAAGGGCGCGCGTCAGACGGGTGCCAATAATGATATTTTCTTTTGCGCCCATGATCTGCCCATTCACAGACTTTTGTATGTCTATGCCTATGTGTAGAGATCGGAAATAAGAAATCCCAAAATATTGTTAAATTTCCATCGGGGACAGGCAAGCAACAGGCACACAAGCGCATATATGCTTCTATTCATATGTAATTCACATTCGCATCGACGTGGCAAACCCCCTCTCTATTGCATATTACTCGTGCCTTCAAAAGGGTATAAATGCCTCAGCATTTGGGAAAAATTGAATTTTTGCCCAGTTTTGCTTGTCGGACACATACACACACACATTTAAACGATCCCTAAACATAAAGAGAGAGCATTGAGAGCTGAGAGTAAGTGCGAGCGAGATAAAAGTTAACAGCGTTGTCGTTCTATCGCACAAATCATATGGAAGAGAGTGCGCCAAGCACTTTCCTGTAGAGTAAGCGGTTCAAAAATACATCATTTGTATATCTTACTCCCTTACTCGCGATTTTAGACCAGATGCCACCGATACTTTTTGTGCTTACTTTCCTGTACTCATGTCCAGTCTTTATGTTCTTTGGCTAGATCTTCGACTCATTCAGATCTTGCAGCTGGTTTGGTTCAAACTTTGCTGGTAAAAATAGATCTTCTGGAACATTTATTATGATATTCTGTCTAATGGCAATTTTTTTCAATCTTGTATTTAAAAATTGTACGACTTTAAGGCATTGTTTGACATATTCTTGTGTTAGTTTTTCTTTAATGGAATCTACTGCATGTACTATATTGTTATATTGTTTTATCAATATTTGTACATGGTATATTAGTGTTTCTACCTTTATAGGTATGCCTTTATTGATGCATCTATATGACTTGTCAAATTGGTGTTTAAAGTCATTGATATTTTTCACTAATATATTATTATAATAGATATCTATCGATGCAGTCGCACCATTAATATGAGTATTGAACATGACCGTGTATTCGTATTCGAAATCACACACTTTTATAAAATCTCTATGTAATCGCAGGACGTTTAGTACGCGAGTACGAAAGTCTGGCTCATCTCTATACGTAAACCTAATGATTGCCTCTATGTCTGACATATTCAAATATATTTATACCTTATCTAGTCCGTCTGCTCTACTGCTACAGCGTTTCTTAATTTTCTTTGTATGCATTGCATACACTTTCAATGCTAGTGATACAAGAGATATTGTAGTCAATTACTTTTATGTTATTTATAACATTTGCGGCTGATTTTTCAACGTTGGATTCGTTCGAACCCATTTTAATTAAAATTTCTTACATAAATTGATGTAATGTTTTTAAATTCATATAATGTTTTTATGTATCATATAGTGTTTTTAGCTTTAAATGCCAATGTTTTTAGTTTCAAGGTTTCAATATTGCTAATAACACAAAATACTGCCTAGCATTTCGCATAGATTTACGGCTATGCTGCTCAATTTTACAAAAATTTTCATTTTATAATTAAAAGTAATTAAGGATATAACTGCTACTGTTGTTCATCGTTGCATCAGCTGAGAGGCTAGTGAAGTGCGCTGCGTAATATGAGCCACACCCAATATACAAAGTGGCTCTGGGCTTGTTTAATGTATAATTGTTATTGTATGCGACAAAGTTCCGCATACTTTGAATTTGTATATAGGGTGTTGTTTTAAGGCATATACACACTACACCTCCCTTTTCAAAGAAACAACGTAACATTATGGATGTGTAGTTAATGAACTTAATTAATGAACTTAATTATTTTGAACAACATTTTTTTTATTATAAAATAATAAAATGTAAAAAATGATAAAGTTAAATTAACTTATAAAAAATTATTTAAGATTTATGAAAATATACTAATGTTAACATTTCATAATGTAAAGATATAAAATATAAAAATGTAAAATTCATTATAGTAATTTGTTTTTTTTTTTCCAAGGATTGATTTTTTTTCAATTGGTTGATCAGGACAATGTATATGTATTTTTATACCGTGAACCCATTAAAAATGGGTATAAGGGTATATTGTATTTGTGCAAATTCCAAATGTTTGTAACAGGCAGAAGGAAGCATCTCCGACCCCATAAAGTATATATATTCTTGAAATTTTAGATGTAGGTGCTCCTAGTGCCCGCGCAGATCGAGTTTATTTCCGATAATCGATAGCTTACTCCGTTTCCAAGCAATCGATAAAAATCAATATCGATATCCTTTTTTTTTTGGCAATTTTGGTAAATAATAAGAGCTAGAGTGACCAAACTTGACATATAGCTTCTAAAATAGAATATATATGCATTTGATGTTGGAAGAAGAGGGTTCAGGGTATCCCCTAGTCGGGAGCTCCCGACTAGAACCTCTTACTTGTTATTTGTTGTTCATATAGAACATTTATATGTTTTATTCGTTAAAAGTTTTTAGTCTATTCTTATAAACTTTTTGGGTCCTATTTTTGTTATCTTAAATTAGAATGTTATCCCTATTTTCTATGTTAACTATTGTATATGGGCCTATATATTCTGGATCCAATTTATGGCCGAGTCGATCTATCCATGTCCGTCCGTCTGTCCGTCCGTCCATCCGTATGTATGAACGCAAGGATCTCAGAACCTATGAGCTAGAGACTAAAAATTTTAGATGTAGATACTCCTAGTTCCCGCGCAGATCGAGTTTGTTTCCGATAATCGATAACTTACCGTTTCCAAGCAATCGATAACGATATCCTGTTTTTTGGGCAATTTTGGTAAATAATAAGAGCTAGAGTCATCAAACTTGACAAATAATATATATATATAAGCATTTGATGTTGGAAGAAGAGGGTTCAGGGTATCCCCAAGTCGGGATCTCCCGACTAGAACCAAACTTGACATATAGCTTCTAAAATAGAATATATATGAATTTGATGTTGGAAGAAGAGGGGTCAGGCAAAGACAATATAAACACTAAGATGAGTAACACCATACAACAAAATGCTACTATGCAGCTTGATTTTTTGAAAATTGAGAACGAAAACGAAATCAATAGCATTGCGCTCTCACAGCCGAGAGAACGAAAAAGCTAAAAATAGAATTTGCTCTCAGCTTCGGCTCTATGAGGGCCGTGCAAGCAATTATGTTTGTATGCGTGTGAATATACATACATAACAGCATATTTGAATGTGTTGTTATCCACTGCTCTGACAAAGTCTCTGGCTGGCAAAGAAACAATTTGCTTAGTTTTTTAACGCAGATCACGACTTACCCAAAATTTCTGTTGATATATGAATGCATTTTGTGTACTCCGTACAAAAAAATTTGTATTTTTAAGTCGACGCAAATATTTATGTAATTTTTTATATTTGAAATTATTAATTAAATTATTATTTTTTCAAAGATTCATTTAATTATTTTTTTTTTTATTTTATTATTTTTGTTGTTCGAAATTCTTATAAAGAACAAAGTACGCAGGGAACACCGCGAGGAGACCATTATAATTATAATGGGGTCATAACTAAATATGACCTTCGGGTATTTTCTGCGGAGCCAACTCAGTACACAAAATGCATATCAACACAAATTTGGGATAGGTCATGATATGCGCTAGAAAACTAACAAAATTAATTCCTTTTCTAACTTTTCTCTGTGCAAAAAGAAAAGTGAAATCAATCTATGTATGCTATTTTCTTAACATAGTTATTACGCAAGAAGCGCCTTATGTAAAAATTATATAAGTTCTTAAACTTTCCTGTAAAATTAATCGTTAATATCTAGGGTAATATATCATTTAAATAAAGCATGCATTTCATGGATAAAGCACAAGCACAGTTCGTCGATCGTAAGTTCTAAACTTTTTCGCTCAATGTACTTCGAAAACGAAGCGACGCAAAGCAGCATCGACCAGCTTTGCTGAAGGCAGGCTGGCGACTAACTTCGTAGCTCAGCATCAGCTAGCCACGACTTCGGCATTCGTTCGTCTGGTCTTTGGAGAACGAACAACCAGTCGGCAGGCATGCCGTACGAAGCCTCAAAGGCCAGATGAAAGGCCAGGCCAGAAATTTTGCGTCGCATTCAAATGTATGGACGTTACTCATCTTAGTGTTTATATTATCTTTAGTTCAGGGTATCCCCTAGTCGGGAGCTCACGACTAGGGGATACCCTGAAGAGGTTCTAGAACCTCCAACTAGAACCTCTTACTTGTTATTTGTTGTGAATTCATAAAGGAACATAAAGACTTCATATAGAACATTTATATATTTTATTCGTTAAAAATTTTTAGTCTATTCTTATAAACTTTTTGGGTCCTATTTTTGTTATCTATAATTAGAATGTTATCCCTATTTTCTATGTTAATTTTTGTATATGGGCCTATATATTCTGGATCCAATTTAAGGCCAGTTTCGTTTCATAATAAGACTTTATCTCCTATTTTTACTTGAAAATCTATAATTTTTTTATCAAAAAGTTCCTTACTTCTTGCTTTATGTTTTACAAGCATTATCCTAGACCTTTTATATGCTGATTCTAATCTAAACTTAACTTCTTTAGCATAATCTTCTACATTATATAGTGGGTCGATTCCATTTATATTGGTAAATTGGGTGTTTACCAAAAATTTGCTCATAATAATTGTGTGCGATAGAGCGGGTCGTGTTAAAACAGTATACGATGTATTTGATCCATACGCCCCAATCAGTTTTATCAACTGATATATATGTTCGTATGTATTCGTTAAAAGTCCTGTGACTTCTTTCTACTGTTCCAACTGTCCGGTGATGATGTGCAATGGATGTTATTTTCATATACTTGCACAAATTGTTTATAATTGAATTATTATATTCCGTACCCATGTCCGTAATGAACGTCTTCATTAGACCGTACTTCAGAATAAGAGATTCGAATATAGATTTAGTGACAGTGTTTGCACTTGTATTTGGGATCGGAATTGCGACGAGGTTTTCGTAAAATCACAAATGAGTGTAACTTCATACTCATTCCCATTCTCTGTTCTAGGTAATGGTAATAATTGTGTCAACGATTACTCTGTCGAAAGCGGATATTGGTGTTTCTGTTATTGTTAGAGGAGTTTTTGTGTTCTTTGTAGTTTATGCTTTCTGACATTTTGGACATTTGCGGATGTAGTCTTTTATTTGTTTAGACATACCTTTTCAAAAATAATGTCGTTTGACTTTGGCCAAGGTTTAGACAAGATAGCTTATTTTTCTTTTGCAGAATTTATTTGGGTCACAGGGTGGAGTGGCGCAACTCTTAAAGATTTTAATATTTGATTGCCCATTTTCTATAAATTATCCATTGAAACGTGTTCAAAGATATTTTCCCACGGTGCCACTTTGAGATGGCTGATTTTATATATACCGGCTTGCGTTTCAAGCCTTTGAAAGATTTGATCTAAATCAATGGTTTAATTAGCATATAAATCGGTAACATCGTATCTTGCTGTAATTTGTCTACCATGTTTAAAATACATGTCATATTGTTTACATGCAAGGTCACTACTTTTCGTACCTCGTCATTGTTAATGTCTTGGTACACTTTGGCCTTTGAAGCTTTTTTTATAGATTGCCCAGGCAATTCTATTTCTTTTTCTCCTGCGCAGGATTCTTGTCTACGTGCTTGTCTTTCATTATGTTTCCTGTTATATTTTGTAGCTCCTTGATGGTTATTCTCGATAACGCATCTGCTTCGTAACTGTCTTTACCCTTCAGATATTCTACCGTAAAGGTTTATTCCTGCAAATCAAGCCTCATACGTGTTAATTGTGAACTTGGATTTACCATTGAAAATAGATGTTAGTGGTCTGTGATCCGTTTTTACCGTGAAATGGTTACCATAAATATATGGTCGAAAGTGTGTTATTACCCAGTGAATAGCTTTTAATTCTTGTTCAGTTGTACTCTGTTACTTTCTCCTTCAGTAAAGGATCTTGATGCGTATGCAATTGGAAGTTGGAGTCCATTAAAGTTTTAAATTAAAACTGCTCCACACGCTTTCTCACTTGCATCTGTTATTATGGAGAGTTCTTTTTTAAAGTCTGGATATTGGAACAAGGTTAGGTTTATTAGTGCTGTTTTGAGATGTTCTGGCATTCAGGCGTCCATTCGAATTTTACGTCTTTTTTACATAATCTTGTTATGTGACGTGAATAGTTAGCAAAGTTCTTTATAAAGCGCGTATAGTAATTACAAAATGCAACGAATCGTCTTGCGCTGTCCACATCGTGTGGGAGTGGATAGTTTTTAATCACGTCGTATTTTTTGTCGTCTGGCAAGATTCCCTTATCAGTGCATTTGTGTCCCAAAAATGTGACTTCATGCATACAAAATGAACATTTTTCCGGATGTTGTTTCAGATTGAGTTTCTTACATTGGTCGAAAACATCAGTTAAGTTCTTGACCATATGTTTCTCGGAACAAGCGATTACTATTAGATCATCCATATTAAGAAATGCTTGTGATGGTTGTAGACCAGAAAGTGCTATTTTTAATTCAAATGGTAATCGCGTGAAGCGATATGAGCCATTGTTGACAATTACGTTATATTTCTAGAACTTTTTTCAAGTTCAATTTGGTGGAAGCCAGACATTAAGTCTATTCATGGAAAATATTTTGCTCTACCTAGTTGATCTAGAATATCATCAATTCTAGGTAGTGGAAATTTGTCGGACAATAGCGTTTTATTAATTTGACGATAGTCAATTTCTAATCGCCATTTTTTTTTCAGAGTCCGGAAGAGACTTCTTCGTACATAATCTTTTAATTGGTACTGGTACATAAATCTTTTAATTGACTTTTGAATAAAGGCGGAAAGTTTTTAATTAATTTATTCATAATGAAGTTGTCTCTTTCCTCGTTAATTTCTTTTATATTATTTTATTTTATTTAAATTGACGATTTTATTGGTATTTGTTGTATAAAATTCGGACACAAGTATTTTTGTGGTTGGATATGGTATTTGCGATATGAATTCCTTCATCAATTTCTTGATTTAATATCAAAATTTGATTTTTTATTGAGGGTATTTGTATTTCACTGGCAACTTCGGAACGAGCTGGGAGTACCGTGGCATTATTGTCACAAGTATGTAGTATTTGTAATTTAATCGGGCATTGTAAGTTGTTTGGGCGATGAATTAGTGAGTCGCCTCTCTTTGTGAAATCTAATTGGCAATTATATTGTTTTATGAAATCTATGCCTAGTATGCCATCACTAGGTATTGGGAATTTTTGATCGACTAAATGAAAGTTATGCGGAATTATGTATTTACCTGTAGTGAGTTCTATAAAGGCCAAGCCTTTTGAAAAAATTGTTCCTTCGCCAATTCCCGATTTTTGGGTAGTAACTCTTTCGTTTACGTTTTCAAATATATCTACATTTTCCTTTAATATAGATATATCTGCACCAGTATCAAGCCACAGTGCAAAGGATTTACCTGTTCTTTCATTGTTAATTTTTACAAATATGCTGATGTTGAGGATTATGGTTTTTATTGTGCCATTTATTGGCTCTAACCATCTGAGGGGTCTCAATGGTTTTCCGAATTACCTTCAGTAACTCGGACATTACCTCTATTGTTATTAGTTTGGTTGTTACCTCGGTTGGAATTATTCATTCCTTGGTTATTACCACGGGTATTACGTCTATAATGTCCTCTGCCATTGCTATTGTTGTTCATTTCAAGGGCGCGCGTCAGACGCGTGCCAATAATGATATTTTCTTTTGCGCCCATGATCTGCCCATTCACAGACACTTGTATGTCTATGCCTATGTGTAGAGGTCGAAAATAAGAAATCCCAAAATATTGTTAAATTTGCATCGGGGACAGGCAAGCAACAGGCACACAAGCGCATATATGCTTCTATTCATATACAAAATATGCAAGTATGCGTGAATAACAAGTCCAAAATATTTTAAATGCACACATGGCATCACTTGGGTACCCTTACCAACGATAGCGAGCTAAAATGCAGGAATTTCGCATCGACGTGGCAAACCCTTTCTCTATTGCATATTACCCGTGCCTTCAAAAGGGTATAAATGCCTCAGCATTTGGGAAAAATTGAATTTTTGCCCAGTTTTGCTTGTCGGACAAAAACACACACATTTAAACGATCCCTAAACATAAAGAGAGAGCATTGAGAGCTGAGAGTAAGTGCGAGCGAGATAAAAGTTAACAGCGTTGTCGTTCTATCGCACAAATCATATGGAAGAGAGTGTGCCAAGCACTCTTGTAGAGTAAGCGGTTCAAAAATACATCATTTGTATATCTTACTCCCTTACTCGCGATTTTAGACCAGATTCCACCGATACTTTTCGTGCCTACTTTCCTGTACTCATGTCCAGTCTATATGTACTTTGGCTAGTGCTTCGACTCATTCAGATCTTGCAGCTGGTTTGGTTCAAACTTTGCTGGTAAAAATAGATCTTCTGGAACATTTATTATGATATTCTGTCTAATGGCAATGTTTTTCAATCTTGTATTTAAAGATTGTATGACTTTAAGGCATTGTTTGGCATGTTCTTGTGTTAGTTTTTCTTTAATGGAATCTACTGCATGTACTATATTGTTATATTGTTTTATCAATATTTGTACATGGTATATTAGTGTTTCTACCTTTATAGGTATGCCTTTATTGATGCATTTATATGACTTGTCAAATTGGTGTTTAAAGTCATTGATATTTTTCACTAATATACTCCCTTCCATATTATTATAATAGATATCTATCGATAAAGTCGCACCATTAATATGAGTATTGAACATGTCCGTGTATTCGTATTCGAAATCACACACTTTTATAAAATCTCTTTGTAATCGCAGTACGTTTAATACGCGAGTACGATAGTCTGGCTCATCTCTATACGTAAACCTAATGATTGCCTCTATGTCTGACATATTCAAATATATTTATACCTTATCTAGTCCGTCTGCTCTACTGCTACAGCGTTTCTTAATTTTCTTTGTATGCATTGCATACACTTTCAATGCTAGTGATACAAGAGATATTGTAGTCAATTACTTTTATGTTATTTATAACATTTGCGGCTGATTTTTCAACGTTGGATTCGTTCGAACCCATTTTAATTAAAATTTCTTACATAAGTTGATGTAATGTTTTTAAATTCATATTATGTTTTTATGTATCATATAGTGTTTTTAGCTTTAAATGCCAATGTTTTTAGTTTCAAGGTTTCAATATTGCTAATAACACAAAATACTACCTAGCATTTCGCATAGATTTACGGGCTATGCTGCTCAATTTTACAAAAATTTTCATTTTATAATTAAAAGTAATTAAGGATATAACTGCTACTGTTGTTCATCGTTGCATCAGCTGAAAGGCTAGTGAAGTGCGCTGCGTAATATGAGCCACACCCAATATACAAAGTGGCTCTGGGCTTGTTTAATGTATAATTGTTATTGTATGCGACAAAGTTCCGCATACTTTGAATTTGTATATAGGGTGTTGTTTTAAGGCATATACACACTACACCTCCCTTTTCAAAGAAACAACGTAACATTATGGATGTGTAGTTAATGAACTTAATTAATGAACTTAATTATTTTGAACAACATTTTTTTTATTATAAAATAATAAAATGTAAAAAATGATAAAGTTAAATTAACTTAAAAAAAAATTTTTTAAGATTTATGAAAATATACTAATGTTAACATTTCATAATGTAAAGATATAAAATATAAAAATGTAAAATTCATTATAGTAATTTGTTTTTTTTTTCAAGGATTGATTTTTTTTCAATTGGTTGATCAGGACAATGTATATGTATTTTTATACCGTGAACCCATTAAAAATGGGTATAAGGGTATATTGTATTTGTGCAAATTCCAAATGTTTGTAACAGGCAGAAGGAAGCATCTCCGACCCCATAAAGTATATATATTCTTGAAATTTTAGATGTAGGTGCTCCTAGTGCCCGCGCAGATCGAGTTTATTTCCGATAATCGATAGCTTACTCCGTTTCCAAGCAATCGATAAAAATCAATATCGATATCCTTTTTTTTGGGCAATTTTGGTAAATAATAAGAGCTAGAGTCACCAAACTTGACATGTAGCTTTTAAAATAGAATATAAGTTAACAACTAAGCATAAATATATTGCCCTAGCAACTAAGTAGCTTCGTATTAACAATGCTGACGCGCCAGAACTGAGTTCAGCGCTCTGCGCTAAGAACGGCCAGCAGCGGTAAGCTGACACTGCATGGAATGCTGAGTCGGCTTGCCGACCATGCTTTGATGGCGTGATGCATTGAGGCTTAGGGTATTTGTATAATTTGCTTGTCCCCTAGTTTTCAGTTTTATATGAGGCGCACAACACATAAGTCGCTGAAATAAATATACTGCTCCGGCATTACCGATAAAACATATCTTTCGTTATTGTCTGAGCCCAAGGCCAGCAATAGAAGCCAACTTCAAAACATAATCTTCAGTAATATTACTGGATCAAGGAGAACATATTTGGATCAAGGGCAGCGCGGGATCAACGCAACTTACCCAAGATAACATTGTGTTACATCACAGAACATACATCAATTGATAACTATATTTGGATCAAGGGCAGCGCGGGATCAACGCAACTTACCCAAGATAACATTGTGTTACATCACAGAACATATATCAATTAATAACTGGCGCCCAACCAATAAATAGGAACTCATTCCATGTAAGTTCATAAGTGATTTCAGTTTGAAGAAATTATTCACGAACGCCACGTACCGATACGTGTGATTTTTTTTTTTTTTTTTTTTTTTTTAAAAAAAACTTGTAAAGTAAAGTAAATATTGCTGCTCTCTTCTGCCAGCATTTCATTCCTTTAAATCATTGCATACTTTCACTAAAAACTGTTGCATACTTTTACCAGCGTTCCTTGTCAATAAAGCATTGCATACCTTAAACGAATAATTATTGCATACTTTCGGCAGCATTATATTTTTTGCTGCATACCCCTAACAATTTTTTATAATAAATATTGCATACCCCAAGATTCACCAGTTTCCACTATTGCCAACAGCGTTACCTGCCGATCTCTCTCGATCGGCCTAAGTTTGAAAAGTGCCAACCATAAGCCAATGAGTTGGAATTATAGGGAGATAAAAGTCGAATATAATAGTGACGATAGCTGGGAGGGGGAAATCAATTGCTCAGTAGATCCTACTCCTGCAGACACCGTTGTAACTGAAAAAATGGAGCCGGCTCAAGTTCAGAATCTCATTGAGGGTGCCATCAGGCAAGCTTTAGCGCAACAACAAAATCAGTTTCAAGCACAAATAACCGCTTTAGCTTCACAAGTACAGAGTTTGCAGGTGGAGGCGCCGCAAATCGTCACATACGAGAAAATATCCGTCGATCCTAACGCCAAATGCGATATTCCCTTGGACATTATTAAATCTGTGCCGGATTTCTCCGGCGTACAGGATGAGTATGTAGCGTGGAGGCAAGCAGCCATCTACGCGTACGAACTATTCAAGAAGAGCATTGCACACTACCAAGCGGTAGCGATCATTAGGAACAAAATCAAAGGCCCAGCTGGAGCCTTACTAGTGTCTCACAACACTGTCCTAAATTTCGATGCAATACTAGCTAGGCTAGATTGCACATACTCGGACAAAACATCCTTGCGCTTGCTGAGACAATGTTTGGAGTTAGTTACGCAGGGCGAAATGTCCCTGATGCAATACTACGATGACTTCGAAAAGAAACTCACGCTCGTAACTAACAAAATTGTAATGTCTCACGACCAAGAAGGCGCGGATTTGCTCAATCGGGAGGTCAGAGACGACGCCTTGCACGCCTTTATCTCCGGTCTTAGGAAGCCGTTGAGAGCGGTTGTGTTCCCTGCACAGCCAAAAGATCTACCATCCGCTCTGGCCCTTGCCAGAGAGGCAGAAGCTAGCATTGAGAGAAGCATGTTCGCGAACTCTTACGCTAAAGCCTTGCAAGACCGAGCGCAAATTGCTGAAAGTAACAAAAACCGTGCCCAAGGCAAACAAACCAGATTTAACAAAGATGAGCAAAATCAGGAGAGAAATCCCCATTTTTTGAAACGCCAAAAGGGCGGTCCCCAACCCCCGGCCCCTAAAGATAATGAAACTGAGGCTCCACAGCCCATGGAAATTGACTCTTCCTCCAGATTTAAACAAAAAACCGACTACAGCAAGCGTCAGGCTAATGAGTCCAACGCACCAAAACGCAAGAATTCGTCAGACCGTTCAACAGGTCAAAGACGACAACGCGTTAACAATGTCGTACAATCAGATTCCAAAGAAGCCGTAACTGAATTCGAGAAGGCGGCCAAAGAGGCAGTTGAAGAACTAGAGAGTGAGAACGAGTACGCACCTGGTGACGACTCGATCAATTTTTTAGGGAACACTCCCGGCTTCCGTACATTGAACGACGGTTGGCTGGGAGAACTCTGAAGATGTTGATTGACACTGGCGCGGCAAAAAATTATGTGAAGCCCTTAACAGAGCTAAAGACCATAACGCCGGTCGCCAAGTCATTCTCGGTAAACTCGATCCACGGGTCTACCGAAATCAAGCGCAAATGCTTGATGAATATTTTCCAACATACCTCCCCGTTTTTTCTCCTCGATACCCTAAGTTCTTTCGACGCCATCATAGGCTTCGATTTGCTAACACAAGCCGGAGTCAAATTGAACTTGGCAAAAAACACTCTGGAATACCAGAGTACATCCGAAAAACTCCAGTACTATCAATGTGCTGATGTGAACTTCACCGATGTCAACGACATCGTAGTCACCCCTTCCGTAAAGAAAGAGTTCAGGGACATGATACTCAGAAACAAAAGAGCCTTCTCAAATGCAGACGAAGCTCTCCCTTTTAATACTGCTGTTATCGCTACAATCCGAACAGTAGACAACGAGCCTGTGTATTCAAGATACCCGAGTCTCATGGGTGTTTCTGACTTCATAAACAAAGAAGTCAAACAATTACTGGACGATGGCATAATCAGGCCCTCCAGATCGCCTTACAACAGCCCAACATGAGTGGTTGATAAAAATGGCACTGACTCATACGGTAACCCAAAAAAAAGGTTGGTAATCGACTTCAGGAAACTGAACGAAAAAACCATACCGGACCGCTACCCCATGCCGAGCATCCCCATGATCTTAGCAAATCTAGGAAAGGCGAAATACTTCACTACCCTCGACCTAAAGTCGGGGTACCATCAAATTTACCTTGCGGAGCATGACCGCGAAAAGACTTCATTTTCAGTAAGCAGCGGCAAGCACGAGTTCTGTCGCCTACCATTCGGCCTGCGCAATGCAAGCAGCATATTCCAAAGGGCAATAGACGATATCCTGAGGGAACATATAGGAAACATTTGCTTTGTCTATGTAGACGACGTCATAATTTTTTCTAAAAACGAAACGGAGCACCTTCAACACATTAACATTGTGTTAAAATGTCTAATCGACGCAATAATGCGTGTAGGCCCCGAAAAGACTCGTTTCTTCAAAGAAAGTATCGAATTCCTGGGTTTCATTGTAACCAAAGACGGAGCAACATCCGACCCCAAAAAAGTTAAAGCCATTCAGGAATTCCCTGAACCAAAGAATGTCTACAGCGTTAGGTCCTTCTTGGGGTTAGCCAACTACTATAGGGTCTTTATTAAGGACTTTGCCGCTATAGCGCGTCCGATATCGGACATACTTAAAGGGGAAAATGGTTCAGTTAGTAGGCACGTATCAAAGAAAATCCCTGTTGAATTTAATGAAGTTCAACGCGATGCATTTCACCGTCTGCGGAGTATTTTGGCATCAGAAGACGTCATGTTAATGTATCCAGACTTCCAGAAACCGTTCTATTTAACCACTGATGCTGCGGCCAGTGGAATTGGCGCGGTTCTTTCCCAAGGCAATAGGCCAATAACAATGATTTCTCGCGCCTTAAAACAGGCCGAACAAAACTATGCCACTAACGAAAGAGAATTGCTGGCCATTGTGTGGGCTTTAGGCAGATTGCAGAACTTTCTGTACGGTTCTAGGGAAATTAACATTTTCACGGACCACCAGCCGCTCACGTTCGCTGTGTCGGACAAGAACACGAATTCCAAGATTAAAAGATGGAAGTCTTACATTGACCAGCACAATGCCAAAATGTTTTATAAACCGGGCAAAGAGAATCTGGTGGCGGATGCCCTTTCAAGGCAAAACATTAATGCTCTGCAAGATGGGCCCCGTTCGGACGCTGCAACCGTTCACAGCGAACTTTCCCTGACCTACACGGTCGAGACAACAGACAAACCTTTGAATTGCTTTAGGAACCAGATTGTCCTAGAGGAATCGCGTTTTCCGCTAAAGCGAAACTTGTTGCTGTTTCGCAGCAAAACACGCCACTTGATCAGTTACACTGACAAGAGCACAATTCTCAAAACCCTCAAAGAAGTTGTGAATTCTGGAGTCGTTAATGCAATACATTGCGATCTTCCCACGTTGGCAAGTTTCCAACACGACCTGATTTTGTATTTCCCTGCAACCCAATTCTGGCATTGCAAAAATCTTGTGCAAGATATAACGGACAAAAACGAGCAGTTAAAAATATTCACTGCTGAGCACAATCGAGCGCACAGAGCAGCTCAGGAAAACATTAAACAAGTACTTCGTGACTATTATTTTCCCAATATGGCCAGTCTGGCCAAAGAAGTGGTTGCAAACTGCAGGGTCTGCACTAAAGCCAAATACGATAGGCACCCGAAGAAACAAGAACTCGGGGAAACGCCTATACCAAGTTATACTGGTGAAATGTTGCATATTGACATTTTCTCGACAGACAAGAAACAGTTCTTGACCTGCATAGACAAATTCTCAAAATTTGCAGTCGTCCAACCGATATTATCCAGAACGATAATCGATGTCACAAGCCCTCTACGGCATTTGCATTGTGAATGCGGCTCCGCTTCACAGCACCTCAAACGGCCAGGTGGAGCGCTTTCATAGCACCCTGACCGAAATTGCGAGATGCCTCAAGTTAGACAAGAAAATCAGCGACACTACAGAATTAATCTTAAAGGCTACGATAGAGTACAACAAAAGTTTGCACTCAGTAACCCTCGAGAAACCAATTGAGGTCGTTCATGCAGCAGCTTCTGATCGTCGCGGGAACGTCAAAAACAGGCTAATTAAGGCACAGCAAGACAATATCAAAAGGTGCAATGCATCCAGGCAAAACCGCGTTTTCGAGGTAGGAGAAAAGGTGTTCCAGAAGAACAACAAGAGGCTAGGGAACAAGTTAACTCCCTTATGCTCAGAACAAAAGGTCGAAGCAGACCTGGGAACGTCTGTCCTCATTAAGGGGAGGGTGGTCCATATGGACAACCTGAAATAAGTTTTCCTCCACAATTAGCTAGTAAGCCAACTCAGAGTTTAAACACCGTCTTATATTGTTCGTCCATTTCAGGTTTCCACTCACTTTGCTTGTGGCACTAGCAGCGGTAAATGCTCGGATCACCGACTTCTCGCATGCCAACTACATTCCGGTCTTAGACGGGGAAGTACTGGTGTTCGATCAACGTAGCTACTTGAGGCACTCAAGTAACATTTCCGAATTTGTTAGTATGATAGACGAGACGGAAAGACTGTCCGATTCCTTTCCACAGTCGCATATGCGCAAACTACTAGACGTAGATACAGATCACCTTAAAACATTGTTGTCCGTTCTTCAAGTGCATCAGAGATTTGCACGAAGCCTCGATTTCTTAGGCACTGTCTTGAAGGTTGTTGCTGGCACCCCTGATGCTTCAGATTTCCTAAGGGTCCGCGTTACAAAGACGCAGTTGGTGGAGGCTAACTCCAAACAGATACTAATAAACTCCGAAACTCAAAAACAAATAAACAGACTAACGGACACTATCAATAAAATTATCAGTTCCCGCAAAGGCGATTTGGTTGACACTCCTCATTTATTCGAGACCCTGTTGGCAAGAAATAGAATACTGAACACAGAAATTCAAAATTTAGTACTCACCATAACGTTGGCAAAAGCAAGCATAGTAAATCCTACAATCCTTGATCATGCCGATCTAAAATCACTTATCGAACAAGATACCCCAATAGTTAGCTTAATAGAAGCTTCTAAGATCAAGGTCCTTCAGTCCGAGAATATTATCCACATATTAATAGCCTACCCTAAAGTTGAGTTTAGGTGCCAAAAGGTCTCCGTCTACCCCGTTTCACACCAACAAACCATTCTGCGACTCGACGAAGACACGTTGGCGGAATGCGAAAAGGATACCTTTGCAGTTACTGGATGCACCGTAACTACGCATAACACCTTCTGCGAACGAGCACGGCGCGAAACCTGTGCTAGCTCCCTTCACGCGGGAAACATCGCCAACTGCCACACTCAACCTAGCCACCTGAAAGCGATAATGCCTGTGGATGACGGCGTCGTGGTTATCAACGAAGCGACAGCGCGCGTCCGAACAGATGATGACGCAGAGGTAACCGTCTCAGGAACCTTCCTGATAACTTTCGAACGGTCTGCAACTATCAATGGCACAGAATTTGTAAACCTGCGCAAATCACTAAGCAAGCAGCCTGGCATCGTGAGGTCACCACTCCTAAACATCATCGGACATGACCCGGCACTAAGCATACCACTTCTACATCGTATGAACATCAACAACTTGCTATCAATTCGAGATTTCAAGGAGGAGGTAGTTGCGGCTGGCTCGCCTAAATTCTGGTTCGCGATTGGTGCGGTCCTGAATGTCGGACTAATTGGCTCATTCTTCCTTTTTCTGGTGCTAAGGAAAAGACGAGCCTCCATGCAGATGCAGAAGGCGATTGACAGATACGACATGCCCGAGGACGGTCATCATCCTGAGGGGGGGGTAGTTAACAACTAAGCATAAATATATTGCCCTAGCAACTAAGTAGCTTCGCATTAACAATGCTGACGCGCCAGAACTGAGTTCAGCGCTCTGCGCTAAGAACGGCCAGCAGCGGTAAGCTGACACTGCATGGAATGCTGAGTCGGCTTGCCGACCATGCTTTGATGGCGTGATGCATTGAGGCTTAGGGTATTTGTATAATTTGCTTGTCCCCTAGTTTTCAGTTTTATATGAGGCGCACAACACATAAGTCGCTGAAATAAATATACTGCTCCGGCATTGCCGATAAAATATATCTTTCGTTATTGTCTGAGCCCAAGGCCAGCAATAGAAGCCAACTTCAAAACATAATCCTCAGTAATATTACTGGATCAAGGAGAACATATTTGGATCAAGGGCAGCGCGGGATCAACGCAACTTACCCAAGATAACATTGTGTTACATCACAGAACATACATCAATTGATAACTATATTTGGATCAAGGGCAGCGCGGGATCAACGCAACTTACCCAAGATAACATTGTGTTACATCACAGAACATATATCAATTGATAACTTATATATGCATTTGATGTTGGAAGAAGAGGGTTCAGGGTATCCCCTAGTCGGGAGCTCCCGACTAGAACCTCTTACTTGTTATTTGTTGTTCATATAGAACATTTATATGTTTTATTCGTTAAAAGTTTTTAGTCTATTCTTATAAACTTTTTGGGTCCTATTTTTGTTATCTTAAATTAGAATGTTATCCCTATTTTCTATGTTAACTATTGTATACGGGCCTATATATTCTGGATCCAATTTATGGCCAGTTTCGTTACTTAATAAGACTTTGACTTCTAATTCTACTAGAAAATCTATAACTTTTCTATCAAAAAATTTCTTACTTTTTGCTTATGTTTTCCAAGTATTGTCCTAGACCTTTTATATGCTATTTCTAATCTAAACTTAACTTCTTTAGCATAATCTTCTACATTATATGGTGGGTCGATTCTATTTATATTGGTTAATTGGGTGTTTACCAAAAATTTGCTCATAATAATTGTGTGCGATGGAGGGGGTCGTGTTAAAACAGTATACGATGTATTTGATCCATACGCCCCAATCAACTGATATATATGATCGTATGTATTCGTTAAAAGTCCTGTGACTTCTTTCTACTGTTCCAACTGTCTGGTGATAATGTGCAGTTGATGTTAAGTTGTTTATTTTCATATACTTGCACAAATTGTTTATAATTGAATTCTTATATTCCGTACCCATGTCCGTAATGAACGTCTTCATTGGACCGTACTTCAGAATAAAAGATTCGAATATAGATTTAGCGACAGTGTTTGCACTTGTATTTGGGATCGGAATTGCGACGAGGTATTTCGTAAAATAACAAATGAGTGTAACTGCATACTCGTTCCCATTCTCTGCTCTAGGTAATGGTAATAATTGTGTCAACGATTACTCTGTCGAAAGCGGATATTGGTGTTTCTGTTATTGTTAGAGGAGTTTTTGTGTTCTTTGTAGTTTTTGCTTTCTGCCATTTTGCAAATTTGCGGATGTATTCTTTTATTTGTTTAGACATACCTTTCCAAAAATAATGTCGTTTGACTTTGGCCAAGGTTTTTATAATGCCTGTCCTCCTAGTATGGGATCATCAAGTAGTTTAGACAAGATAGCTTATTTTTATTTTTCAGAATTTATTTGGGTCACCGGGTGGAGTAGCGCAACTCTTAAAGATTTTAATATTTGAATGCCCATTTTCTATAAATTATCCATTGAAACGTGTTCAGAGATATTTTCCCACGAAGCCACATTGAGTTGACTGATTTTATATATACCGGCTTGCGTTTCAAGCCTTTGAAAGATTTGATCCAAATCAATGGTTTAATTAGTATATAAATCGGTAACATCGTATCTTGCTGTAATTTGTCTTCCATGTTTAAAAAACATGTCATATTGTTTACATGCAAGGTCACTACTTTTCGTACCTAGTCATTGTTAATGACTTGGTACATTTTGGCCTTTGAAGCTTTTTCTATAGATTGCCTAGGCAATTCTATTTCTTTTTCTTCTGCGCAGGATTCTTGTCTACGTGCTTGTCTTGTAGTGACTTTCATTATGTTTCCTGTTATATTTTGTAGCTCCTTGATGGTTATTCTCGATAACGCATCTGCTACGTAACTGTCTTTACACTTCGGATATTCTACCGTAAAGGTATATAACTGCAAATCAAGCCTTATACGTGTTAATTGTGAACTTGGATTGACCATTGAAAATAGATGTTAGTGGTCTGTGACCCGTTTTTACCGTGAAATGGTTACCATAAATATATGTCCCAAAAATGTGACTTCATGCATAAAAAATGAACATTTTTCCGGATGTAGTTTCAGGTTGAGTCTCTTACATTGGTCGAAAACATCAGTTAAGTTTTTGACCATATGTTTCTTGGAAGAAGCGATTACTATTAGATCATCCATTTTAAGAAATGCTTGTGATGGTTGTAGACCAGAAAATGCTATTTTTAATTCAAATGGTAATCGCGTGAAGCGATATGAGCCATTGCTTGTTGACAATTACGTTCGATTTCTAGAACTTTTTTCAAGATCAATTTGGTGGAAGCCACACATTAAGTCTAGGTATGAAAAATATTTTGCTCTACCTAGTTGATCTATATGAATATCATCAATTCTAGGTAGTGGAAATTTGTCGGACAATAGCGTTTTATTAATTTGACGATAGTCAATTCTAAACGCCATTTTTTTCAGAGTCAGGAAGAGACTTCTTCGTACATAATCTTTTAATTGGTACTGGTACATAAATCTTTTAATTGACTTTTGAATAAAGGCGGAAAGTTTCTAATTAATTTATTCATAATGAGGTTGTCGCTTTCTTCGTTAGTTTCTTTTATCATATTTTATTTTATTTAAATTGACGATTTTATTGGTATTTGTTGTATGAAATTCGGACACAAGTATTTTTGTGGTTGGATATTTTTGTATTTGCGATATAAATTCCTTCATCAATTTCTTGATTTAATATGAAAATTTGATTTTTTATTGAGGGTATTTGTATTTCACGGACAACTTCGGAACTTCGAGCTTCGAGCTGGGAGTACTGTGGCATTATTGTCACAAGTATGAAGTATTTGTAATTTAATCGGACAATTTAAGTTGTTTGGGCGATGAATTAGTGAGTCGCCTCTCTTTGTGAAATCTAATTGGCAATTAAAATGTTTTATGAAATCTATGCCTAGTATGCCATCACTAGGTATTGGCAATATTTGATCGATTAAATGAAAGTTATGCGGAATTATGTATTTACCTGTAGTGAGTTCTATAAAGGTTAAGCATTTTGAAAAAATTGTTCCTTCCCTTTCGTTTACATTTTCATATAAATCTACATTTTCTCTTAATATAGATATATCTGCACCAGTATCAGGCAACAGTGCAAATAATTTACCTGTTTTTTCATTGTTAATTTTTACAAATATGCTGATGCTCAACATCATTGATGGTTTTTATTGTGCCATTTATTGGCTCTAAACATCTGAGGGGTTTTCCGAATTACCTTCAGTTACTCGGACATTACCTCTATTGTTATTATTTTGGTTGTTACCTCGGTTGGAATTATTCCTTCCTCGGTTATTACCACGGGCATTACGTCTATAATGTCCTCTGTCATTGCTATTGTTGTTAATTTATGCGCTTGTGTGCCTGTTGCTTGCCTGTCCCCGATGCAAATTTAACAAGATTTTGGGATTTATTATTTTCGTCCTCTACACATAGACACACACATACAAATGTCTGTTAATGGGCAGATCATGGGTGCAAAAGAAAATATCATTATTGGCATGCGTCTGACCCGCGCCCTTCTTTTTTAAGATTTTGATGAATGAATGTTGACCCCTTATTACGTGCAGCAGCCCGAATGGGCAGCAGGTGGGCCGAATGGGTCAACTTTTGGCAAGCACCTGCATATTTAGGTCAAGTGACTGATCACCAAAATTATTAAAACTATAAATATATAATCGCTCCTTTTTTTTTAATTAAGTATATTTTAATATTTTAAAGATTTTTATTTTTACAGAAATTTCATTGCTTGTCGGACACATACACACACACACTTAAACGATCCCTAAACATAAAGAGAGAGCATTGAGAGCTGAGAGTAAGTGCGAGCAAGATAAAAGTTAACAGCGTTGTCGTTCTATCGCACAAATCATATGGAAGAGAGTGCGCCAAGCACTTTTGTAGAGTAAGCGGTTCAAAAATACATCATTTGTATATCTTACTCCCTTACTCGCGATTTTGGACCAGATTCCACCGATACTTTTCGTGCCTACTTTCCTGTACTCATGTCCAGTCTATATGTACTTTGGCTAGTGCTTCGACTCATTCAGATCTTGCAGCTGGTTTGGTTCAAACTTTGCTGGTAAAAATAGATCTTCTGGAACATTTATTATGATATTCTGTCTAATGCCAATGTTTTTCAATCTTGTATTTAAAGATTGTATGACTTTAAGGCATTGTTTGACATGTTCTTGTGTTAGTTTTTCTCTAATGGAATCTACTGCATGTACTATATTGTTATATTGTTTTATCAATATTTGTGCATGGTATATTAGTGTTTCTACCTTTATAGGTATGCCTTTATTGATGCATTTATATGACTTGTCAAATTGGTGTTTAAAGTTATTGATATTATTCACTAATATATTCCATTCCATATTATTGTAATAGATATCTATCTATGCACTCGCACCATTAATATGAGTATTGAACATGTCCGTGTATTCGTGTATTCGAAATCACACACTTTTATAAAATCTCTATGTAATCGCAGTACGTTTTATACGCGAGTACGATAGTCTGGCTCATCTCTATACGTAAACCTAATGATTGCCTCTATGTCTGACATATTCAAATATATTCATACCTTATCTAGTCCGTCTGCTCTACTGCTATAGCGTTTCTTAATTTTCTTTGTATGCATTGCATACACTTTCATACTAGTGATACAAGACATATTGTAGTAATTATTCTTTATGGTCAATTACTTTTACGTTATTTATAACATTTGCGGCTGATTTTTCAAACTTGGATTCGTTCGAACCCATTTTAATTAAAATTTATAACAGAAGTTGATGTAATGTTTTTAAATTCATATAATGTTTTTATGTAACATATAGTGTTTTTAGCTTTGAATGCCAATGTTTTTCGTTTCAAGGTTTCAATATTGCTAATAACACAAAATACTACCTAGCATTTCGCATAGGTTTACGGGCTATGCTGCTTAATTTTACAAATTTTTTTTTTATAATTAAAACTAATTATGGATATAACTGCTACTGTTGTTCATCGTTGCAGCAGCTGAGAGGCTAGTAAACTGCGCTGCGTAATATGAGCCAGAGCCAATATACAAAGTGGCTCTGGGCTTGTTTATACTTTATATTTGTATATAGGGTGTTCTTTTAAGGCATATACACACTACAGCTCCCTTTTCAAAGAAATAACGTACCATTATGGATGTGTAGTTATTTAATGAACTTAATTATTTTGAACAAAAATTTTTGTATATAATTTTTTTTGTTATAAAATAATAAAATGTAAAAAAATGATAAAAATAATATGAATTTAAAAAAATTATTTAAGATTTATGAGAATATACTAATGTGAACATTTCAAAATATAAAAATATAAAATATAAAAATGTAAAATTCATTATAGTAATTTGTTTTTTTCAAGGATTGATTTTTTTTTTTCAGTTGGTTGATCAGGAAAATGTATATGTATTTTTATACCCTGAACCCATTAAAAATGGGTATTAGGGTATATTGTATTTGTGCAAAATCCAAATGTATGTAACAAGCAGAAGGAAGCATCTCCGACTCCATAAAGTATATATATTCTTGATCAGCATCAATAGCCGAGTCGATCTAGCCATGTCCGTCTGTCTGTCCGTCCGTCCATCCGCATGTATGAACGCAAGGATCTCAGAACATGTAAGTGCTATAGACTTGAAATTAGATGAAGGTGCTCCTAGTGCCTGCGCAGATCGAGTTTGTTTGCAATAATCGATAACTTACTCCGTTTCGAAGCAATCGATGAACCTCGATGTAGACATCCTGTTTTATTGGGTTATTTTGGAGCTAAAGTCACGAAACATGATATGTTGCTTCTAAAATATTATATAGTATCTTTCATTTTATACCTATCGCCACCTCTCCGCTACCACCCTAGAGATATAAATCAAGTTAATAACCCAACTTTTATTGCCAACCAATTTAAGCCAAAATTAATTTGCAAATGACTTTTTCAGTATACACAAATATTCTATGATACAATAAGATATACTGTAGATTTCATAAAGATCGGTAAAAAAAAAAACCAAAGTTATATGCAACTGCGCAATCTGTCGAAAGCGGATATTGGTGTTTCTGTTATTATTAGAGGAGTTTTTGTGTTCTTTGTAGTTTTTGCTTTCTGGAATTTTGGAAATTTGCGGATGTATTCTTTTATTTGTTTAGACATACCTTTCCAAAAATAATGTCGTTTGACTTTGGCCAAGGTTTTTATAATGCCTGTCCTCCTAGTATGGGATCATCAAGTAGTTTAGACAAGATAGCTTATTTTTATTTTTCAGAATTTATTTGGGTCACCGGGTGGAGTAGCGCAACTCTTAAAGATTTTAATATTTGAATGCCCATTTTCTATAAATTATCCATTGAAACGTGTTCAGAGATATTTTCCCACGAAGCCACATTGAGTTGACTGATTTTATATATACCGGCTTGCGTTTCAAGCCTTTGAAAGATTTGATCCAAATCAATGGTTTAATTAGTATATAAATCGGTAACATCGTATCTTGCTGTAATTTGTCTTCCATGTTTAAAAAACATGTCATATTGTTTACATGCAAGGTCACTACTTTTCGTACCTAGTCATTGTTAATGACTTGGTACATTTTGGCCTTTGAAGCTTTTTCTATAGATTGCCTAGGCAATTCTATTTCTTTTTCTTCTGCGCAGGATTCTTGTCTACGTGCTTGTCTTGTAGTGACTTTCATTATGTTTCCTGTTATATTTTGTAGCTCCTTGATGGTTATTCTCGATAACGCATCTGCTACATAACTGTCTTTACACTTCGGATATTCTACCGTAAAGGTATATTACTGCAAATCAAGCCTCATACGTGTTAATTGTGAACTTGGATTGACCATTGAAAATAGATGTTAGTGGTTTGTGATCCGTTTTTACCGTGAAATGGTTACCATAAATATATGGTCGAAAGTGTGTTATTACCCAGAGAAAAGCTGTTAATTTTTGTTCAGTAGTACTCTTGTTACTTTCTCCTTCAGTAAAGGATCTTGATGCGTATGCAATTGGATGTTGAAGTCCAGTCAAGTTTTAAGTTAAAACTGCTCCACACGCTTGCTCACTTGTATCTGTTATTATACAGAATTCTTTGGTGAAGTCTGGATATTGTAGCAAGTTTAGGTTTATTAGTGCTGTTTTGAGATGTTCTGGCATTCAGGCGTCCATTCGAATCTTACGTATTTTTTACATAATTTTGTTATTTGACGTGAATAGTGTGTGACTGGGTAATTTTTTATCACGTCGTATTTTTTGTCGTCTGGCAAGATTCCCTTATCACTGCATTTGTGTCCCAAAAATGTGACTTCATGCATAAAAAATGAACATTTTTCCGGATGTAGTTTCAGGTTGAGTTTCTTACATTGGTCGAAAACATCAGTTAAGTTTTTGACCATATGTTTCTTGGAAGAAGCGATTACTATTAGATCATCCATTTTAAGAAATGCTTGTGATGGTTGTAGACCAGAAAATGCTATTTTTAATTCAAATGGTAATCGCGTGAAGCGATATGAGCCATTGCTTGTTGACAATTACGTTCGATTTCTAGAACTTTTTTCAAGATCAATTTGGTGGAAGCCACACATTAAGTCTAGGTATGAAAAATATTTTGCTCTACCTAGTTGATCTATATGAATATCATCAATTCTAGGTAGTGGAAATTTGTCGGACAATAGCGTTTTATTAATTTGACGATAGTCAATTCTAAACGCCATTTTTTTCAGAGTCAGGAAGAGACTTCTTCGTACATAATCTTTTAATTGGTACTGGTACATAAATCTTTTAATTGACTTTTGAATAAAGGCGGAAAGTTTCTAATTAATTTATTCATAATGAGGTTGTCGCTTTCTTCGTTAGATTCTTTTATCATATTTTATTTTATTTAAATTGACGATTTTATTGGTATTTGTTGTATAAAATTCGGACACAAGTATTTTTGTGGTTGGATATTTTTGTATTTGCGATATAAATTCCTTCATCAATTTCTTGATTTAATATGAAAATTTGATTTTTTATTGAGGGTATTTGTATTTCACGGACAACTTCGGAACTTCAAGCTTCGAGCTGGGAGTACTGTATCATTATTGTCACAAGTATGAAGTATTTGTAATTTAATCGGACAATTTAAGTTGTTTGGGCGATGAATTAGTGAGTCGCCTCTCTTTGTGAAATCTAATTGGCAATTAAAATGTTTTATGAAATCTATGCCTAGTATGCCATCACTAGGTATTGGCAATATTTGATCGATTAAATGAAAGTTATGCGGAATTATGTATTTACCTGTAGTGAGTTCTATAAAGGTTAAGCATTTTGAAAAAATTGTTCCTTCCCTTTCGTTTACATTTTCATATAAATCTACATTTTCTCTTAATATAGATATATCTGCACCAGTATCAGGCAACAGTGCAAATAATTTACCTGTTCTTTCATTGTTAATTTTTACATATATGCTGATGTTGAGGTTGATGGTTTTTATTGTGCCATTTATTGGCTTTAAACATCTGAGGGGTTTTCCGAATTACCTTCAGTTACTCGGACATTACCTCTATTGTTATTATTTTGGTTGTTACCTCGGTTGGAATTATTCCTTCCTCGGTTATTACCACGGGCATTACGTCTATAATGTCCTCTGTCATTGCTATTGTTGTTCATTTATGCGCTTGTGTGCCTGTTGCTTGCCTGTCCCCGATGCAAATTTAACAAGATTTTGGGATTTATTATTTTCGTCCTCTACACATAGACACACACATACAAATGTCTGTTAATGGGCAGATCATGGGTGCAAAAGAAAATATCATTATTGGCATGCGTCTGACCCGCGCCCTTCTTTTTTAAGATTTTGATGAATGAATGTTGACCCCTTATTACGTGCAGCAGCCCGAATGGGCAGCAGGTGGGCCGAATGGGTCAACTTTTGGCAAGCACCTGCATATTTAGGTCAAGTGACATCACCAAAATTATTAAAACTATAAATATATAATCGCTCCTTTTTTTTAATTAAGTATATTTTAATATTTTAAAGATTTTTATTTTTACAGAAATTTCATTGCTTGTCGGACACATACACACACACACTTAAACGATCCCTAAACATAAAGAGAGAGCATTGAGAGCTGAGAGTAAGTGCGAGCAAGATAAAAGTTAACAGCGTTGTCGTTCTATCGCACAAATCATATGGAAGAGAGTGCGCCAAGCACTTTTGTAGAGTAAGCGGTTCAAAAATACATCATTTGTATATCTTACTCCCTTACTCGCGATTTTGGACCAGATTCCACCGATACTTTTCGTGCCTACTTTCCTGTACTCATGTCCAGTCTATATGTACTTTGGCTAGTGCTTCGACTCATTCAGATCTTGCAGCTGGTTTGGTTCAAACTTTGCTGGTAAAAATAGATCTTCTGGAACATTTATTATGATATTCTGTCTAATGCCAATGTTTTTCAATCTTGTATTTAAAGATTGTATGACTTTAAGGCATTGTTTGACATGTTCTTGTGTTAGTTTTTCTCTAATGGAATCTACTGCATGTACTATATTGTTATATTGTTTTATCAATATTTGTGCATGGTATATTAGTGTTTCTACCTTTATAGGTATGCCTTTATTGATGCATTTATATGACTTGTCAAATTGGTGTTTAAAGTTATTGATATTATTCACTAATATATTCCATTCCATATTATTGTAATAGATATCTATCTATGCACTCGCACCATTAATATGAGTATTGAACATGTCCGTGTATTCGTGTATTCGAAATCACACACTTTTATAAAATCTCTATGTAATCGCAGTACGTTTTATACGCGAGTACGATAGTCTGGCTCATCTCTATACGTAAACCTAATGATTGCCTCTATGTCTGACATATTCAAATATATTCATACCTTATCTAGTCCGTCTGCTCTACTGCTATAGCGTTTCTTAATTTTCTTTGTATGCATTGCATACACTTTCATACTAGTGATACAAGACATATTGTAGTAATTATTCTTTATGGTCAATTACTTTTACGTTATTTATAACATTTGCGGCTGATTTTTCAAACTTGGATTCGTTCGAACCCATTTTAATTAAAATTTATAACAGAAGTTGATGTAATGTTTTTAAATTCATATAATGTTTTTATGTAACATATAGTGTTTTTAGCTTTGAATGCCAATGTTTTTCGTTTCAAGGTTTCAATATTGCTAATAACACAAAATACTACCTAGCATTTCGCATAGGTTTACGGGCTATGCTGCTTAATTTTACAAATTTTTTTTTTATAATTAAAACTAATTATGGATATAACTGCTACTGTTGTTCATCGTTGCAGCAGCTGAGAGGCTAGTGAACTGCGCTGCGTAATATAAGCCAGAGCCAATATACAATTATATATTTGTATATAGGGTGTTCTTTTAAGGCATATACACACTACAGCTCCCTTTTCAAAGAAATAACGTACCATTATGGATGTGTAGTTATTTAATGAACTTAATTATTTTGAACAAAAATTTTTGTATATAATTTTTTTTGTTATAAAATAATAAAATGTAAAAAAATGATAAAAATAATATGAATTTAAAAAAATTATTTAAGATTTATGAGAATATACTAATGTGAACATTTCAAAATATAAAAATATAAAATATAAAAATGTAAAATTCATTATAGTAATTTGTTTTTTTCAAGGATTGATTTTTTTTTTCAGTTGGTTGATCAGGAAAATGTATATGTATTTTTATACCCTGAACCCATTAAAAATGGGTATTAGGGTATATTGTATTTGTGCAAAATCCAAATGTATGTAACAGGCAGAAGGAAGCATCTCCGACTCCATAAAGTATATATATTCTTGATCAGCATCAATAGCCGAGTCGATCTAGCCATGTCCGTCTGTCTGTCCGTCCGTCCATCCGCATGTATGAACGCAAGGATCTCAGAACATGTAAGTGCTATAGACTTGAAATTAGATGAAGGTGCTCCTAGTGCCTGCGCAGATCGAGTTTGTTTGCAATAATCGATAACTTACTCCGTTTCGAAGCAATCGATGAACCTCGATGTAGACATCCTGTTTTATTGGGTTATTTTGGAGCTAAAGTCACGAAACATGATATGTTGCTTCTAAAATATTATATAGTATCTTTCATTTTATACCTATCGCCACCTCTCCGCTACCACCCTAGAGATATAAATCAAGTTAATAACCCAACTTTTATTGCCAACCAATTTAAGCCAAAATTAATTTGCAAATGACTTTTTCAGTATACACAAATATTCTATGATACAATAAGATATACTGTAGATTTCATAAAGATCGGTAAAAAAAAAACCAAAGTTATATGCAACTGCGCAATTAAATAGAGCAGCATCTTTAAGAATTTCTGTATACATGTAAAAACACACATTCATGCGCGTCTGCTAGGCATTTTAGCAGCATGGCTATTGCGACTTTTTTCTGTAATGCTATTTAAGTCCCTTTTTATACCCTGCACCTATTAAAAATGGGTATAAGGGTATATTGTATTTGTGCAAATTCCAAATGTTTGTAACAGGCAGAAGGAGGAAGCATCTCCGACCCCATAAAGTATATATATTCTTGAAATTTTAGATGTAGGTGCTCCTAGTGCCCGCGCAGATCGAGTTTATTTCCGATAATCGATAGCTTACTCCGTTTCCAAGCTATCGATAAGAATCAATATCGATATCCTTTTTTTGGGCAATTTTGGTAAATAATAAGAGCTAGAGTCACCAAACTTGACATATAGCTTCTAAAATAGAATATATATGCATTTGATGTTGGAAGAAGAGGGTTCAGGGTATCCCCTAGTCGGGAGCTCCCGACTAGAACCTCTTACTTGTTATTTGTTGTTCATATAGAACATTTATATGTTTTATTCGTTAAAAGTTTTTAGTCTATTCTTATAAACTTTTTGGGTCCTATTTTTGTTATCTTAAATTAGAATGTTATCCCTATTTTCTATGTTAACTATTGTATATGGGCCTATATATTCTGGATCCAATTTATGGCCAGTTTCGTTTCTAAATAAGACTTTGACTTCTATTTCTACTAGAAAATCTATAACTTTTCTATCAAAAAGTTCCTTACTTTTTGCTTATGTTTTCCAAGTATTATCCTAGACCTTTTATATGCTATTTCTAATCTAAACTTTTCTTCTTTAGCATAATCTTCTACATTATATGGTGGGTCGATTCTATTTATATTGGTAAAGTGGGTGTTTACCATAAATTTGCTCATAATAATTGTGTGCGATGGAGGGGGTCGTGTTAAAGCAGTATACGATGTAGTTGATCCATACGCCCCAATCAACTGATATATATGATCGTATGTATTCGTTAAAAGTCCTGTGACTTCACTTCTTTCTACTGTTGCAACTGTCTGGTGATGATGTGCAGTTGATGTTAAGTTGTTTATTTTCACATACTTGCACAAATTGTTTATAATTGAATTCTTATATTCCGTACCCATGTCCGTAATGAACGTCTTCATTGGACCGTACTTCAGAATAAAAGATTTGAATATAGATTTAGCGACAGTGTTTGCACTTGTATTTGAGATCGGAATTGCGACGAGGTATTTCGTAAAATAACAAATGATTGTAACTGCATACTCGTTCCCATTCTCTGTTCTAGGTAATGGTAATAATTGTGTCAACGATTACTCTGTCGAAAGCGGATATTGGTGTTTCTGTTATTATTAGAGGAGTTTTTGTGTTCTTTGTAGTTTTTGCTTTCTGGAATTTTGGAAATTTGCGGATGTATTCTTTTATTTGTTTAGACATACCTTTCCAAAAATAATGTCGTTTGACTTTGGCCAAGGTTTTTATAATGCCTGTCCTCCTAGTATGGGATCATCAAGTAGTTTAGACAAGATAGCTTATTTTTATTTTTCAGAATTTATTTGGGTCACCGGGTGGAGTAGCGCAACTCTTAAAGATTTTAATATTTGAATGCCCATTTTCTATAAATTATCCATTGAAACGTGTTCAGAGATATTTTCCCACGAAGCCACATTGAGTTGACTGATTTTATATATACCGGCTTGCGTTTCAAGCCTTTGAAAGATTTGATCCAAATCAATGGTTTAATTAGTATATAAATCGGTAACATCGTATCTTGCTGTAATTTGTCTTCCATGTTTAAAAAACATGTCATATTGTTTACATGCAAGGTCACTACTTTTCGTACCTAGTCATTGTTAATGACTTGGTACATTTTGGCCTTTGAAGCTTTTTCTATAGATTGCCTAGGCAATTCTATTTCTTTTTCTTCTGCGCAGGATTCTTGTCTACGTGCTTGTCTTGTAGTGACTTTCATTATGTTTCCTGTTATATTTTGTAGCTCCTTGATGGTTATTCTCGATAACGCATCTGCTACATAACTGTCTTTACACTTCGGATATTCTACCGTAAAGGTATATTACTGCAAATCAAGCCTCATACGTGTTAATTGTGAACTTGGATTGACCATTGAAAATAGATGTTAGTGGTTTGTGATCCGTTTTTACCGTGAAATGGTTACCATAAATATATGGTCGAAAGTGTGTTATTACCCAGAGAAAAGCTGTTAATTTTTGTTCAGTAGTACTCTTGTTACTTTCTCCTTCAGTAAAGGATCTTGATGCGTATGCAATTGGATGTTGAAGTCCAGTCAAGTTTTAAGTTAAAACTGCTCCACACGCTTGCTCACTTGTATCTGTTATTATACAGAATTCTTTGGTGAAGTCTGGATATTGTAGCAAGTTTAGGTTTATTAGTGCTGTTTTGAGATGTTCTGGCATTCAGGCGTCCATTCGAATCTTACGTATTTTTTACATAATTTTGTTATTTGACGTGAATAGTGTGTGACTGGGTAATTTTTTATCACGTCGTATTTTTTGTCGTCTGGCAAGATTCCCTTATCACTGCATTTGTGTCCCAAAAATGTGACTTCATGCATAAAAAATGAACATTTTTCCGGATGTAGTTTCAGGTTGAGTTTCTTACATTGGTCGAAAACATCAGTTAAGTTTTTGACCATATGTTTCTTGGAAGAAGCGATTACTATTAGATCATCCATTTTAAGAAATGCTTGTGATGGTTGTAGACCAGAAAATGCTATTTTTAATTCAAATGGTAATCGCGTGAAGCGATATGAGCCATTGCTTGTTGACAATTACGTTCGATTTCTAGGACTTTTTTCAAGATCAATTTGGTGGAAGCCACACATTAGGTCTAGGTATGAAAAATATTTTGCTCTACCTAGTTGATCTAGAATATCATCAATTCTAGGTGGTGGAAATTTGTCGGACAATAGCGTTTTATTAATTTGACGATAGTCAATTTCTAATCGCCATTTTTTTTCAGAGTCCGGAAGAGACTTCTTCGTACATAATCTTTTAATTGGTACTGGTACATAAATCTTTTAATTGACTTTTGAATAAAGGCGGAAAATTTTTAATTAATTTATTCATAATGAGGTTGTCGCTTTCTTCGTTAGTTTCTTTTATCATATTTTATTTTATTTAAATTGACGATTTTATTGGTATTTGTTGTATAAAATTCGGACACAAGTATTTTTGTGGTTGGATATTTTTGTATTTGCGATATAAATTCCTTCATCAATTTCTTGATTTAATATGAAAATTTGATTTTTTATTGAGGGTATTTGTATTTCACGGACAACTTCGGAACTTCGAGCTTCGAGCTGGGAGTACTGTGGCATTATTGTCACAAGTATGAAGTATTTGTAATTTAATCGGACAATTTAAGTTGTTTGGGCGATGAATTAGTGAGTCGCCTCTCTTTGTGAAATCTAATTGGCAATTAAAATGTTTTATGAAATCTATGCCTAGTATGCCATCACTAGGTATTGGCAATATTTGATCGATTAAATGAAAGTTATGCGGAATTATGTATTTACCTGTAGTGAGTTCTATAAAGGTTAAGCATTTTGAAAAAATTGTTCCTTCCCTTTCGTTTACATTTTCATATAAATCTACATTTTCTCTTAATATAGATATATCTGCACCAGTATCAGGCAACAGTGCAAATAATTTACCTGTTTTTTCATTGTTAATTTTTACAAATATGCTGATGCTCAACATCATTGATGGTTTTTATTGTGCCATTTATTGGCTCTAAACATCTGAGGGGTTTTCCGAATTACCTTCAGTTACTCGGACATTACCTCTATTGTTATTATTTTGGTTGTTACCTCGGTTGGAATTATTCCTTCCTCGGTTATTACCACGGGCATTACGTCTATAATGTCCTCTGTCATTGCTATTGTTGTTAATTTATGCGCTTGTGTGCCTGTTGCTTGCCTGTCCCCGATGCAAATTTAACAAGATTTTGGGATTTATTATTTTCGTCCTCTACACATAGACACACACATACAAATGTCTGTTAATGGGCAGATCATGGGTGCAAAAGAAAATATCATTATTGGCATGCGTCTGACCCGCGCCCTTCTTTTTTAAGATTTTGATGAATGAATGTTGACCCCTTATTACGTGCAGCAGCCCGAATGGGCAGCAGGTGGGCCGAATGGGTCAACTTTTGGCAAGCACCTGCATATTTAGGTCAAGTGACTGATCACCAAAATTATTAAAACTATAAATATATAATCGCTCCTTTTTTTTTAATTAAGTATATTTTAATATTTTAAAGATTTTTATTTTTACAGAAATTTCATTGCTTGTCGGACACATACACACACACACTTAAACGATCCCTAAACATAAAGAGAGAGCATTGAGAGCTGAGAGTAAGTGCGAGCAAGATAAAAGTTAACAGCGTTGTCGTTCTATCGCACAAATCATATGGAAGAGAGTGCGCCAAGCACTTTTGTAGAGTAAGCGGTTCAAAAATACATCATTTGTATATCTTACTCCCTTACTCGCGATTTTGGACCAGATTCCACCGATACTTTTCGTGCCTACTTTCCTGTACTCATGTCCAGTCTATATGTACTTTGGCTAGTGCTTCGACTCATTCAGATCTTGCAGCTGGTTTGGTTCAAACTTTGCTGGTAAAAATAGATCTTCTGGAACATTTATTATGATATTCTGTCTAATGCCAATGTTTTTCAATCTTGTATTTAAAGATTGTATGACTTTAAGGCATTGTTTGACATGTTCTTGTGTTAGTTTTTCTCTAATGGAATCTACTGCATGTACTATATTGTTATATTGTTTTATCAATATTTGTGCATGGTATATTAGTGTTTCTACCTTTATAGGTATGCCTTTATTGATGCATTTATATGACTTGTCAAATTGGTGTTTAAAGTTATTGATATTATTCACTAATATATTCCATTCCATATTATTGTAATAGATATCTATCTATGCACTCGCACCATTAATATGAGTATTGAACATGTCCGTGTATTCGTGTATTCGAAATCACACACTTTTATAAAATCTCTATGTAATCGCAGTACGTTTTATACGCGAGTACGATAGTCTGGCTCATCTCTATACGTAAACCTAATGATTGCCTCTATGTCTGACATATTCAAATATATTCATACCTTATCTAGTCCGTCTGCTCTACTGCTATAGCGTTTCTTAATTTTCTTTGTATGCATTGCATACACTTTCATACTAGTGATACAAGACATATTGTAGTAATTATTCTTTATGGTCAATTACTTTTACGTTATTTATAACATTTGCGGCTGATTTTTCAAACTTGGATTCGTTCGAACCCATTTTAATTAAAATTTATAACAGAAGTTGATGTAATGTTTTTAAATTCATATAATGTTTTTATGTAACATATAGTGTTTTTAGCTTTGAATGCCAATGTTTTTCGTTTCAAGGTTTCAATATTGCTAATAACACAAAATACTACCTAGCATTTCGCATAGATTTACGGCTATGCTGCTCAATTTTACAAAAATTTTCATTTTATAATTAAAAGTAATTAAGGATATAACTGCTACTGTTGTTCATCGTTGCAGCAGCTGAGAGGCTAGTAAACTGCGCTGCGTAATATGAGCCAGAGCCAATATACAAAGTGGCTCTGGGCTTGTTTATACTTTATATTTGTATATAGGGTGTTCTTTTAAGGCATATACACACTACAGCTCCCTTTTCAAAGAAATAACGTACCATTATGGATGTGTAGTTATTTAATGAACTTAATTATTTTGAACAAAAATTTTTGTATATAATTTTTTTTGTTATAAAATAATAAAATGTAAAAAAATGATAAAAATAATATGAATTTAAAAAAATTATTTAAGATTTATGAGAATATACTAATGTGAACATTTCAAAATATAAAAATATAAAATATAAAAATGTAAAATTCATTATAGTAATTTGTTTTTTTCAAGGATTGATTTTTTTTTTCAGTTGGTTGATCAGGAAAATGTATATGTATTTTTATACCCTGAACCCATTAAAAATGGGTATTAGGGTATATTGTATTTGTGCAAAATCCAAATGTATGTAACAGGCAGAAGGAAGCATCTCCGACTCCATAAAGTATATATATTCTTGATCAGCATCAATAGCCGAGTCGATCTAGCCATGTCCGTCTGTCTGTCCGTCCGTCCATCCGCATGTATGAACGCAAGGATCTCAGAACATGTAAGTGCTATAGACTTGAAATTAGATGAAGGTGCTCCTAGTGCCTGCGCAGATCGAGTTTGTTTGCAATAATCGATAACTTACTCCGTTTCCAAGCAATCGATGAGCTAAAGTCACGAAACATGATATGTTGCTTCTAAAATATTATATAGTATCTTTCATTTTGTACCTATCGCCACCTCTCCGCTACCACCCTAGAGCTATAAATCAAGTTAATAACCCAGCTTTTATTGCCAACCAATTTAAGACAAAATTAATTTGCAAATGACTTTTTCAGTATACACAAATATTCTATGATACAATAAGATATACTGTAGATTTCATAGAGATCGGTTAAAAAAAAACCAAAGTTATATGCAACTGCGCAATTAAATAGAGCAGCATCTTTAAGAATTTCTGTATACATGTACAAACACACATTCATGCGCGTCTGCTTGGCATTTTAGCAGCATGGTTATTGCGACTTTTTTCTGTAATGCTATTTAAGTCTGTTTTTATACCCTGAACCCATTAAAAATGGGTATAAGGGTATATTGTATTTGTGCAAAATCCAAATGTTTGTAACAGGCAGAAGGACCTCATAAAGTATATATATTCTTGAAATTTTAGATGTAGGTGCTCCTAGTGCCCGCGCAGATCGAGTTTATTTCCGATAATCGATAGCTTACTCCGTTTCCAAGCAATCGATAAGAATCAATATCGATATCCTTTTTTTGGGCAATTTTGGTAAATAATAAGAGCTAGAGTCACCAAACTTGACAAATAGCATCTAAAATAGAATATATATGCATTAGATGTTGGAAGAAGAGGGTTCTGGGTATCCCCTAGTCGTTAATATTTGAAACTGATGCTTATCACGGCGTAGATGCAGCAATGAATCAAGCATTGGTCTGCCTTGTTTATACATATTTGATGAATCTCGCACTAGTACCTTTGTAGAAGCAATAATGATTTGTACGCCTGTCGATTGATTGATATGCGTGTGCGTTGAAGCAGAAGTCGTAGTTGAGCACATTTGCGCTATGGATGATGGCGATGTACAAGATGATGTTTTAGGCATGTAGTAGCGTGTGATAGCGATGCTTGCACTTTTGATAACGATTATTAGAAGGTCGCTGAACCATGCGATGATTGCAGACAATTAATATAAAATCCAGTATTGACTTGAATAGTTGAGTTTGTCTTGAAACTGAGAACATTGTAAAATTTTATGATCGGACCTGGAACAAACAATGCATGTTGGATTAGTAATAGCAAATGATAATCCTTTGCTGGGCTGGAACACGTGTTTTTGTTTCAAAGAATCAGCCATTCGATACATGCGATGGCGCTTGATGGCAGGAACTGGCAATGACGTTCCAAATAGTTGTGCAGTGAGCTCAGTTTAGAAATGTACGTAAGTCAAGAAAGTTATCCACATACAAGTTTGCTGGTCATATTATCCGATGACGATGAATATCAACATGCCTTGGACAATATCTGATCCAGAACACAGTGACGATAATGATGAATACAGGGCTAAGGCATTATTCAGCAGACTTCGCAGCTGATTTCCGTCCGGCTTGTCGACTGCCTGTAGATTAAACAGCGATTCTATTGGATTGTCGTAGGACTGTCATAACATTCACCTTATCCTGCAAGCATGGGGTAATTATCCCGAAATTTTTAGAAATTGAGGAAAGTGCAATAATTCTAGTTTAAAAATGAGCTTTATTTATTAAAAATATATAGTTACTAAATACCATAAACATTAACGAACAAAAATACTGGATCACTTTAGTTTTTATAGAAAAATTAATATTTTTAACATTTGGTATGATATTTGCGATTCTGCACCGATGCCACCAACTTCTGATTTACTCCTCGTGAAATTTTCTGCCTTTTAGCCTTCAGCGCCACTTTAATGTCGTTTTTATTGAAAATTTTTTTTTCAAATGCTTTGTTCCCATATTGACTAAACATTTTCAATTACAGACTGGGCTGGCGGAGTCATCAAGTGAGGGCAGTTATAAGTAAGCCCCGACTGAACTGTACATTCTTTGTGTTTTGGGTCATAACACTGGTATCACCAAAAATTTGATCTATGCAGAGATTTTCAGCACTTTGCAGCAATATACCTTTTAAAATTTAAAGGAGCATTAGTTTGTCATCGAACTTTCAATAAAATGAAAGTTTGCAGTACCTCCAGCTGACAGACAGGCCCAAAAATATCATAGAGTTTTAGAAGTCTGGCGTGATTGAAACTTGTTTTCTGGCGAAGCTGAGTCTACAAGGTCTATGCTTTGAACTGATAAAAGGTTTACCGCGGGCTAGTTGGCCTTTGAAATCATGTTCGCGCTGTGCCCGGCGAACAGTTTTCTTTGCTACATTGCTTGCCTAGGTCTTATTAAACTTGAATGTAAGTTTTACAGCGGAGAGTCGCGTACTGGCCTTTATTTTCAACTCTCGTTGAAAATCGAGCCCGGATCCTTACTGTCATTATATCGCACACGATTCTTGTGAACGACATGTTTAATGTTAGTTTTGTAGAGGCAATAATGTTGACCATCTATGCAATTTTTTTTTTGAGAGTGACAGTTTTTTAAGTTGTCCATAAACATTTCTATTTGATCCATTGGTGTTTGAGAACCTGTTTTAAATATTCCCTTATGTAAACACTTCAAGTGACAAATTTAGGAAAAAATGTCTTTAAAAACGTTTCTAGAAGCATAGCAAAGGTATCCAAAAATGAAGTACCGCTAGGTGGTGCAACAGTACAGTACCACTGCACACAGAAGAGTCATAAAATAAGTTTTGTGTAATATTAATTAAAAATAAAGCTCTTTATTAAACTAGCCTTACTGCACTTTCAAACGGTACCAAAATCTTTCCTTGATTCCAAAAAGTTTCGTTGCTACATACCTTTTAATTCGGGAGTATCTACTGCATTAATTAAGCTGTGAGCCACTGTATATCTCCAAAATATCCAGGCGTAATTGTACATCGCCGTGTGACAATCTTTTTTCACTGTCATCGACCTCAGTAGACACTCTAACAACATACTCTAATTGTGCGATATCGCATCTTATGTTTGCTCGCTTACATAAGTTTGCTTGCTTCGTCGCTTCCAGCCTAATTAAAGAATACAATATTCTAAATAGCATCACCGACCGATGGAGGTGTTTTATTTTCCAGTCCGGCCAGCTGTGCCCCTTTTCACAGCTAATTTTGTCAGTGACGCTATTAGAGCCTACATCTAACCAGAAGGTTGTAAGTAGGAAAAAAGTAGGTTGGTTAACTACGGAAGGTTGAGAAGAAGCAGTCTGCTGGAGTAGGATGGCAACCGAAGATTAGGGTCCCAATTTAAACCTCGTAAGGAACAGATTCAATACGATCCTGGCTATTGCTATACTGTGGAGACCAAATGCAAGAGCAGTATTCAAGGATAAGTCGAACAAGAGAGATGTACAGAAGTTTTGTTATAAAAGGATCGTTAAACTCTTTAGACCATTGTTTAATGAATCCAAGTACACCTTTTGCCTCATTAACAATGGTATCTATGTGAAGACTGAAACAGAGTTAAGAATCTAAAATAACACCTATATCCTTAACTCTTAGTATACGTTGCAAATGGATATTGTCGATTGTATAACTGGCAAGATAAGGTATACGATTATATATATTATATATATACGATTATATGTCATAAACATACACTTTGAACAATTTCGATGCAATTGAATGGCCGAACACCAAAGTTGCATAGCGTTCAAATCGTCTTGTAGACGAGAATGATGTAGGGGATTAGTGTATGATAGAAAAAGTTTGACATAGTCCGCATACATGAGTACACGGGCATGTGATATAACAGAGGGACGATCATTTTTAAAAAGAGTAAAGAGTATAGGTCCAACATGACTACCTTGAGGAACACCAGAAGTAACGTGAACCCGATTAGAGGTAGTCAACCTCAGTATTACTCTTTGGTCCTACCTCTTAAATAAGAATTAATCCAAAGGAAAAGAGACAGAGGGAAACCTATTCGGTAAAGTTTAAAAAGTAAAATGTCATTGTGCACAGAGTCAAACGCCTGACTGAAGTCAGTGTAAATGACACCAGTTTGCATTTTCGAAAGGAAAGCATCATTTACCAAGGAAGTTAACTCAAGCAGATTGGTCGAAGTTGACCGATTCTTTACGAATCCATGCTGAACAGGGGAAACAACTGATTTGCAGAAATACTGCAAATTCGAAGTAATAATTTTTTCAAATAATTTAGGAACAGCGGACAGCTTTGCTATGCCCCTCTAATTTTGTATATCAGACTTCCCACCTTTCTTGTGAAGAGGAATGATATAAGACTCTTTCCAAAGAGATGGAAAGAAAGAAGTTTCAAGGGATAGATTAAAAAGCTTTAGCAATGGATAAAAAAGGGAAAAACTACACTCCTTGAGTAGACAACTAGGAATATTGTCCGGCCCAGGAGAGTAAGAAGATTTTAAAGAGTTTATAGCTAATAGGAGAGAGGAGTGTGAAATAATGGGGTGAGGTATAGAACTAGCGGAAGAAATATTTTGGCAAATAATAAGAGCTAGAGTCACCAAACTTGAAATATAGCTTCTAAAATAGAATATATATGCATTTGATGTTGGAAGAAGAGGGTTCAGGGTATCCGCTAGTCGGGAGCTCCCGACTAGAACCTCTTACTTGTTATTTGTTGTTCATATAGAACATTTATTCGTTAAAAGTTTTTAGTCTATTCTTATAAACTTTTTGGGTCCTATTTTTGTTATCTTAAATTAGAATGTTATCCCTATTTTCTATGTTAACTATTCGTTAAAAGTTTTTAGTCTATTCTTATAAACTTTTTGGGTCCTATTTTTGTTATCTTAAATTAGAATGTTATCCCTATTTTCTATGTTAACTATTGTATATGGGCTTATATATTCTGGATCCAATTTATGGCCAGTTTCGTTACTCAATAAGACTTTGACTTCTATTTCTACTAGAAAATCTATAACTTTTCTATCAAAAAGTTCCTTACTTTCTGCTTATGTTTTCTAAGTATTATCCTAGACCTTTTATATGCTATTTCTAATCTAAACTTTTCTTCTTTAGCATAATCTTCTACATTATATGGTGGGTCGATTCTATTTATATTGGTAAATTGGGTGTTTACCATAAATTTGCTCATAATAATTGTGTGCGATGGAGGGGGTCGTGTTAAAACAGTATACGATGTATTTGATCCATACGCCCCAATCAACTGATATATATGATCGTATGTATTCGTTAAAAGTCCTGTGACTTCTTTCTACTGTTCCAACTGTCTGGTGATGATGTGCAGTTGATGTTAAGTTGTTTATTTTCATATACTTGCACAAATTGTTTATAATTTAATTCTTATATTCCGTACCCATGTCCGTAATGAACGTCTTCATTGGACCGTACTTCAGAATAAAAGATTCGAATATAGATTTAGCGACAGTGTTTGCACTTGTATTTGAGATCGGAATTGCGACGAGGTATTTCGTAAAATAACAAATGATTGTAACTGCATACTCGTTCCCATTCTCTGTTCTAGGTAATGGTAATAATTGTGTCAACGATTACTCTGTCGAAAGCGGATATTGGTGTTTCTGTTATTGTTAGAGGAGTTTTTGTGTTCTTTGTAGTTTTTGCTTTCTGGCATTTTGGAAATTTGCGGATGTATTCTTTTATTTGTTTAGACATACCTTTCCAAAAATAATGTCGTTTGACTTTGGCCAAGGTTTTTATAATGCCTGTCCTCCTAGTATGGGATCATCAAGTAGTTTAGACAAGATAGCTTATTTTTATTTTTCAGAATTTATTTGGGTCACCGGGTGAAGTAGCGCAACTCTTAAAGATTTTAATATTTGAATGCCCATTTTCTATAAATTATCCATTGAAACGTGTTCAGAGATATTTTCCCACGAAGCCACATTGAGTTGACTGATTTTATATATACCGGCTTGCGTTTCAAGCTCTGAAAGATTTGATCAAAATCAATGGTTTAATTAGTATATAAATCGGTAACATCGTATCTTGCTGTAATTTGTCTTCCATGTTTAAAAAACATGTCATATTGTTTACATGCAAGGTCACTACTTTTCGTACCTAGTCATTGTTAATGACTTGGTACATTTTGGCCTTTGAAGCTTTTTCTATAGATTGCCTAGGCAATTCTATTTCTTTTTCTTCTGCGCAGGATTCTTGTCTACGTGCTTGTCTTGTAGTGACTTTCATTATGTTTCCTGTTATATTTTGTAGCTCCTTGATGGTTATTCTCGATAACGCATCTGCTACATAACTGTCTTTACACTTCGGATATTCTACCGTAAAGGTATATTACTGCAAATCAAGCCTCATACGTGTTAATTGTGAACTTGGATTGACCATTGAAAATAGATGTTAGTGGTCTGTGATCCGTTTTTACCGTGAAATGGTTACCATAAATATATGGTCGAAAGTGTGTTATTACCCAGAGAAAAGCTGTTAATTTTTGTTCAGTAGTACTCTTGTTACTTTCTCCTTCAGTAAAGGATCTTGATGCGTATGCAATTGGATGTTGAAGTCCAGTCAAGTTTTAAGTTAAAACTGCTCCACACGCTTGCTCACTTGTATCTGTTATTATACAGAATTCTTTGGTGAAGTCTGGATATTGTAGCAAGTTTAGGTTTATTAGTGCTGTTTTGAGATGTTCTGGCATTCAGGCGTCCATTCGAATCTTACGTATTTTTTACATAATTTTGTTATTTGACGTGAATAGTGTGTGACTGTAATTTTTTATCACGTCGTATTTTTTGTCGTCTGGCAAGATTCCCTTATCACTGCATTTGTGTCCCAAAAATGTGACTTCATGCATAAAAAATGAACATTTTTCCGGATGTAGTTTCAGGTTGAGTCTCTTACATTGGTCGAAAACATCAGTTAAGTTTTTGACCATATGTTTCTTGGAAGAAGCGATTACTATTAGATCATCCATTTTAAGAAATGCTTGTGATGGTTGTAGACCAGAAAATGCTATTTTTAATTCAAATGGTAATCGCGTGAAGCGATATGAGCCATTGCTTGTTGACAATTACGTTCGATTTCTAGAACTTTTTTCAAGATCAATTTGGTGGAAGCCACACATTAAGTCTAGGTATGAAAAATATTTTGCTCTACCTAGTTGATCTATATGAATATCATCAATTCTAGGTAGTGGAAATTTGTCGGACAATAGCGTTTTATTAATTTGACGATAGTCAATTCTAAACGCCATTTTTTTCAGAGTCAGGAAGAGACTTCTTCGTACATAATCTTTTAATTGGTACTGGTACATAAATCTTTTAATTGACTTTTGAATAAAGGCGGAAAGTTTCTAATTAATTTATTCATAATGAGGTTGTCGCTTTCTTCGTTAGATTCTTTTATCATATTTTATTTTATTTAAATTGACGATTTTATTGGTATTTGTTGTATAAAATTCGGACACAAGTATTTTTGTGGTTGGATATTTTTGTATTTGCGATATAAATTCCTTCATCAATTTCTTGATTTAATATGAAAATTTGATTTTTTATTGAGGGTATTTGTATTTCACGGACAACTTCGGAACTTCAAGCTTCGAGCTGGGAGTACTGTATCATTATTGTCACAAGTATGAAGTATTTGTAATTTAATCGGACAATTTAAGTTGTTTGGGCGATGAATTAGTGAGTCGCCTCTCTTTGTGAAATCTAATTGGCAATTAAAATGTTTTATGAAATCTATGCCTAGTATGCCATCACTAGGTATTGGGAATATTTGATCGATTAAATGAAAGTTATGCGGAATTATGTATTTACCTGTAGTGAGTTCTATAAAGGTTAAGCATTTTGAAAAAATTGTTCCTTCCCTTTCGTTTACGTTTTCATATAAATCTACATTTTCTCTTAATATAAATATATCTGCACCAGTATCAGGCAACAGTGCAAATAATTTACCTGTTTTTTCATTGTTAATTTTTACAAATATGCTGATGCTCAACATCATTGATGGTTTTTATTGTGCCATTTATTGGCTCTAAACATCTGAGGGGTTTTCCGAATTACCTTCAGTTACTCGGACATTACCTCTATTGTTATTATTTTGGTTGTTACCTCGGTTGGAATTATTCCTTCCTCGGTTATTACCACGGGCATTACGTCTATAATGTCCTCTGTCATTGCTATTGTTGTTAATTTATGCGCTTGTGTGCCTGTTGCTTGCCTGTCCCCGATGCAAATTTAACAAGATTTTGGGATTTATTATTTTCGTCCTCTACACATAGACACACACATACAAATGTCTGTTAATGGGCAGATCATGGGTGCAAAAGAAAATATCATTATTGGCATGCGTCTGACCCGCGCCCTTCTTTTTTAAGATTTTGATGAATGAATGTTGACCCCTTATTACGTGCAGCAGCCCGAATGGGCAGCAGGTGGGCCGAATGGGTCAACTTTTGGCAAGCACCTGCATATTTAGGTCAAGTGACTGATCACCAAAATTATTAAAACTATAAATATATAATCGCTCCTTTTTTTTTAATTAAGTATATTTTAATATTTTAAAGATTTTTATTTTTACAGAAATTTCATTGCTTGTCGGACACATACACACACACACTTAAACGATCCCTAAACATAAAGAGAGAGCATTGAGAGCTGAGAGTAAGTGCGAGCAAGATAAAAGTTAACAGCGTTGTCGTTCTATCGCATAAATCATATGGAAGAGAGTGCGCCAAGCACTTTTGTAGAGTAAGCGGTTCAAAAATACATCATTTGTATATCTTACTCCCTTACTCGCGATTTTGGACCAGATTCCACCGATACTTTTCGTGCCTACTTTCCTGTACTCATGTCCAGTCTATATGTACTTTGGCTAGTGCTTCGACTCATTCAGATCTTGCAGCTGGTTTGGTTCAAACTTTGCTGGTAAAAATAGATCTTCTGGAACATTTATTATGATATTCTGTCTAATGCCAATGTTTTTCAATCTTGTATTTAAAGATTGTATGACTTTAAGGCATTGTTTGACATGTTCTTGTGTTAGTTTTTCTCTAATGGAATCTACTGCATGTACTATATTGTTATATTGTTTTATCAATATTTGTGCATGGTATATTAGTGTTTCTACCTTTATAGGTATGCCTTTATTGATGCATTTATATGACTTGTCAAATTGGTGTTTAAAGTCATTGATATTATTCACTAATATACTCCATTCCATATTATTGTAATAGATATCTATCTATGCACTCGCACCATTAATATGAGTATTGAACATGTCCGTGTATTCGTATTCGAAATCACACACTTTTATAAAATCTCTTTGTAATCGCAGTACGTTTAATACGCGAGTACGAAAGTCTGGCTCATCTCTTTACGTAAACCTTATGATTGCCTCTATGTCTGACATATTCAAATATATTCATACCTTATCTAGTCCGTCTGCTCTACTGCTATAGCGTTTCTTAATTTTCTTTGTATGCATTGCATACACTTTCAATACTAGTGATACAAGACATATTGTAGTAATTATTCTTTATGGTCAATTACTTTTACGTTATTTATAACATTTGCGGCTGATTTTTCAAACTTGGATTCGTTCGAACCCATTTTAATTAATATTTATAACATAAGTTGATGTAATGTTTTTAAATTCATATAATGTTTTTATGTAACATATAGTGTTTTTAGCTTTAAATGCCAATGTTTTTAGTTTCAAGGTTTCAATATTGCTAATAACACAAAATACTACCTAGCATTTCGCATAGGTTTACGGGCTATGCTGCTTAATTTTACAAATTTTTTTTTTTTTATAATTAAAACTAATTATGGATATAACTGCTACTGTTGCTCATCGTTGCAGCAGCTGAGAGGCTAGTGAACTGCGCTGCGTAATATAAGCCAGAGCCAATATACAAAGTGGCTCTGGGCTTGTTTATACTTTATATTTGTATATAGGGTGTTCTTTTAAGGCATATACACACTACAGCTCCCTTTTCAAAGAAATAACGTACCATTATGGATGTGTAGTTATTTAATGAACTTAATTATTTTGAACAAAAATTTTTGTATATAATTTTTTTTGTTATAAAATAATAAAATGTAAAAAAATGATAAAAATAATATGAATTTAAAAAAATTATTTAAGATTTATGAGAATATACTAATGTGAACATTTCAAAATATAAAAATATAAAATATAAAAATGTAAAATTCATTATAGTAATTTGTTTTTTTCAAGGATTGATTTTTTTTTTCAGTTGGTTGATCAGGAAAATGTATATGTATTTTTATACCCTGAACCCATTAAAAATGGGTATTAGGGTATATTGTATTTGTGCAAAATCCAAATGTATGTAACAGGCAGAAGGAAGCATCTCCGACTCCATAAAGTATATATATTCTTGATCAGCATCAATAGCCGAGTCGATCTAGCCATGTCCGTCTGTCTGTCCGTCCGTCCATCCGCATGTATGAACGCAAGGATCTCAGAACATATAAGTGCTATAGACTTGAAATTAGATGAAGGTGCTGCGCAGATCGAGTTTGTTTGCAATAATCGATAACTTACTCCGTTTCCAAGCAATCGATGAGCTAAAGTCACGAAACATGATATGTTGCTTCTAAAATATTATATAGTATCTTTCATTTTATACCTATCGCCACCTCTCCGCTACCACCCTAGAGCTATAAATCAAGTTAATAACCCAACTTTTATTGCCAACCAATTTAAGACAAAATTAATTTGCAAATGACTTTTTCAGTATACACAAATATTCTATGATACAATAAGATATACTGTAGATTTCATAGAGATCGGTTAAAAAAAAACCAAAGTTATATGCAACTGCGCAATTAAATAGAGCAGCATCTTTAAGAATTTCTGTATACATGTACAAACACACATTCATGCGCGTCTGCTTGGCATTTTAGCAGCATGGTTATTGCGACTTTTTTCTGTAATGCTATTTAAGTCCGTTTTTATACCCTGAACCCATTAAAAATGGGTATAAGGGTATATTGTATTTGTGCAAAATCCAAATGTTTGTAACAGGCAGAAGGAAGCATCTCCGACCCCATAAAGTATATATATTCTTGAAATTTTAGATGTAGGTGCTAATCGATAGCTTACTCCGTTTCCAAGCAATCGATAAGAATCAATATCGATATCCTTTTTTTTGGGCAATTTTGGTAAATAATAAGAGCTAGAGTCACCAAACTTGACAAATAGCATCTAAAATAGAATATATATGCATTTGATGTTGGAAGAAGAGGGTTTAGGGTATCCCCTAGTCGTTAATATTTCAAACTGATGCTTATCACGGCGTAGATGCAGCAATGAATCAAGCATTGGTCTGCCTTGTTTATACATATTTGATGAATCTCGCACTAGTACCTTTGTAGAAGCAATAATGATTTGTACGCCTGTCGATTGATTGATATGCGTGTGCGTTGAAGCAGAAGTCGTAGTTGAGCACATTTGCGCTATGGATGATGGCGATGTACAAGATGATGTTTTAGGCATGTAGTAGCGTGTGATAGCGATGCTTGCACTTTTGATAACGATTATTAGAAGGTCACTGAACCATGCGATGATTGCAGACAATTAATATAAAATCCAGTATTGACTTGAATAGTTGAGTTTGTCTTGAAACTGAGAACATTGTAAAATTTTATGATCGGACCTGGAACAAACAATGCATGTTGGATTAGTAATAGCAAATGATAATCCTTTGCTGGGCTTGAACACGTGTTTTTGTTTCGAAGAATCAGCCATTCGATACATGCGATGGCGCTTGATGGCAGGAACTGGCAATGACGTTCCAAATAGTTGTGCAATGAGCTCAGTTTAGAAATGTACGTAAGTCAAGAAAGTTATCCACATACAAGTTTGCTGGTCATATTTTCCGATGACGATGAATATCAACATGCCTTGGACAATATCTGATCCAGAACATAGTGACGATAATGATGAATACAGGGCTAAGGCATTATTCAGCAAACTTCGCAGCTGATTTCTGTCCGGCTTGTCGACTGCCTGTAGATTAAACAGCGATTCTATTGGAGTGTCGTAGGACTGTCATAACATTCACCTTATCCTGCAAGCATGGGGTAATTTTCCCGAGTCACTTGCAATGCCTTTACCGCCTCTAGTGTAGCGTCCTTCAAACAATACAGCAGATGATTAATCTTTTCAATATTCGAAAGAGAGTACTCACGACCGATAATCTGATTGAATGATGTAATGAAGCTTTTGAGCTCTGCTCGTTTCCCATTTAACACAGGCAGAGCCAATCGAGGAGGACTGAGGTGATATGCAGTACGAAATCTAGTTGGGGTTGGATGGGCAATACGTCCATTGTCCTGAGGATCTTCTACTTCTATTTCACCTTATTTTATGCTGAACATACTCCCGAATTTTAAGGTATGTAGCAACGAAACTTTTAGAAATTGAGGAAAGTGCAATAATTCTAGTTTAAAAATGAGCTTTATTTATTAAAAATATATAGTTACTAAATACCATAAACATTAACGAACAAAAAATACTGGATCACTTTAGTTTTTATAGAAAAGTTAATATTTTTAACATTTGTTATGATATTTGCGATTCTGCACTGATGCCACCAACTTCTGAGTTACTCCTCGTGAAATTTTCTGCCTTTTAGCCTTCAGCGCCACTTTAATGTCGTTTTTATTGAAAATTTTTTTTTCAAATGCTTTGTTCCCATATTGACTAAACATTTTCAATTACAGACTGGGCTGGCGGAGTCATCAAGTGAGGGCAGTTATAAGTAAGCCCCGACTGAACTGTACATTCTTTGTGTTTTGGGTCATAACACTGGTATCACCAAAAATTTGATCTATGCAGAGATTTTCAGCACTTTGCAGCAATATACCTTTTAAAATTTAAAGGAGCATTAGTTTGTCCATCGAACTTTCAATAAAATGAAAGTTTGCAGTACCTCCAGCTGACAGACAGGCCCAAAAATATCATAGAGTTTTAGAAGTCTGGTGTGATTGAAACTTGTTTTCTGGCGAAGCTGAGTCTACAAGGTCTATGCTTTGAACTGATAAAAGGTTTACCGCGGGCTAGTTGGCCTTTGAAATCATGGTCGCGCTGTGCCCGGCGAACAGTTTTCTTTGCTACATTGCTTGCCTAGGTCTTATTAAACTTGAATGTAAGTTTTACAGCGGAGAGTCGCGTACTGGCCTTTATTTTCAACTCTCGTTGAAAATCGAGCCCGGATCCTTACTGTCATTATATCGCACACGATTCTTGTGAACGACATGTTTAATGTTATTTTTGTAGAGGCAATAATGTTGACCATCTATGCAATTTTTTTTTTGAGAGTGACAGTTTTTTAAGTTGTCCATAAACATTTCTATTTGATCCATTGGTGTTTGAGAACCTGTTTTAAATATTCCCTTATGTGAACACTTCAAGTGACAAATTTAGAAAAAAATGTCTTTAAAAACGTTTCTAGAAGCATAGCAAAGGTATCCAAAAATGAAGTACCGCTAGGTGGTGCAACAGTACAGTACCACTGCACACAGAAGAGTCATAAAATAAGTTTTGTGTAATATTAATTAAAAATAAAGCTCTTTATTAAACTAGCCTTACTGCACTTTCAAACGGTACCAAAATCTTTCCTTGATTCCAAAAAGTTTTGTTGCTACATACCTTTTAATTCGGGAGTATCTACTGCATTAATTAAGCTGTGAGCCACTGTATTTCTCCAAAATATCCAGGCGTAATTGTACATCGCCTTGTGACAATCTTTTTTCACTGTCATCGACCTCAGTAGACACTCTAACAACATACTCTAATTGTGCGATATCGCATCTTATGTTTGCTCGCTTACATAAGTTTGCTTGCTTCGTCGCTTCCAGCCTAGTTAAAGAATACAATATTCTAAATAGCATCACCGACCGATGGAGGTGTTTTATTTTCCAGTCCGGCCAGCTGTGCCCCTTTTCACAGCTAATTTTGTCAGTGACGCTATTAGAGCCTACATCTAACCAGAAGGTTGTAAGTAGGAAAAAAGTAGGTTGGTTAACTACGCAAGGTTCAGAAGAAGCAGTCTGCTGGAGTAGGATGGCAACCGAAGATTAGGGTCCCAATTTAAACCTCGTAAGGAACAGATTCAATACGATCCTGGCTATTGCTATACTGTGGAGACCAAATGCAAGAGCAGTATTCAAGGATAAGTCGAGCAAGAGATGTACAGAAGGTTTGTTATAAAAGGATCGTTAAACTCTTTAGACCATTGTTTAATGAATCCAAGTACACCTTTTGCCTCATTAACAATGGTATCTATGTGAAGACTGAAACAGAGTTAAGAATCTAAAATAACACCTAGATCCTTAACTCTTAGTATACGTTGCAAATGGATATTGTCGATTGTATAACTGGCAAGATAAGGTATAGTACGATTATATGTCATAAACATACACTTTGAACAATTTCGATGCAATTGAATGGCCGAACACCAAAGTTGCATAGCGTTCAAATCGTCTTGTAGACGAGAATGATGTAGGGGATTAGTGTATGATAGAAAAAGTTTGACATAGTCCGCATACATGAGTACACGGGCATGTGATATAACAGAGGGACGATCATTTTTAAAAGGAGTAAAGAGTAAAGGTCCAACATGACTACCTTGAGGAACACCAGAAGTAACGTGAACCCGATTAGAGGTAGTCAACCTCAGTATTACTCTTTGGTCCTACCTTTTAAATAAGAATTAATCCAAAGGAAAAGAGACAGAGGGAAACCTATTCGGTAAAGTTTAAAAAGTAAAATGTCATTGTGCACAGAGTCAAACGCCTGACCGAAGTCAGTGTAAATGACACCAGTTTGCATTTTCGGAAGGAAAGCATCATTTACCAAGGAAGCAGATTGGTCGAAGTTGACCGATTCTTTACGAATCCATGCTGAACAGGGGAAACAACTGATTTGCAGAAATACTGCAAATTCGAAGTAATTATTTTTTCAAATAATTTAGGAACAGCGGACAGTTTTGCAATGCCCCTCTAATTTTGTATATCAGACTTCCCACCTTTCTTGTGAAGAGGAATGATATAAGACTCTTTCCAAAGAGATGGAAAGACAGAATTTCAAGGGATAGATTAAAAAGCTTTTGCAATGGATAAAAAAGGGAAGAACTACACTCCTTGAGTAGACAACTAGGAATATTTTCCGGCCCAGGAGAGTAAGAAGATTTTAAAGAGTTTATAGCTAATAGGAGAGAGGAGTGTGAAATAATGGGGTGAGGTATAGAACTAGCGGAAGAAATAGTATAAGGGTAAGAATTAGTATTAGGACAGACTGAAGAGTAAGTTGATTGGAAAAAATTAGCAAAGGGGTTAGCAGAATCAGTGTCATCGCTAGCTTTATCCATCCCAAGAGAAAAAGAAGATTGCAAACTTGAAGATTTACGCTTCAAGTTTACAAAATTATAAAACTGTCTCGGATTTCGGGCGAATCGCCTTTTACAACGAGTTAGATAATTCTCATAGCATTGAGAATTAAGAAGAAAGAAGTTCGACTTGGCTATGTAATATTTAGCCAAGTCTGTACACGAACCAGACTTTTTAAACTTTTTAAAATATTTGGATTTTACATTTTTTAGATGTGATAATCTGGGAGTAAACCAGGGTGCGTTTGAAAAAGTAGTCGAAGGAATTGACTTAGGAATGCACACATCTAAGAGGGATTTTAGGGTGATTTAATGGCTATATTCATATCAACTGAGTCATATAAAAAATACCAATCGGCTGCATAAATAAGCTGATTCAGCAAAGAATAATTTCCTTTGCGAAAGCAATAGCGGGGCTTATTGGCTGATGAGCACGCAATGAAAGGATTACAATTTAGCATTTTAATCTCTAAAGTTGGATGATAGACATCCTTAGGAAGAGATAAAGGAGGGGACCTAGTCGTTAACAAATACAAGGTCAAGATTACAGGTTCTATTCATATGATTAGAAATTAAATAGATTTGAATCAACGAAAGATCAAGCATGCAGTCTATAAAATCGTGCTGTGCTGAGGACACTAGATTATTTTCAGCAGTGAATAATGGCCAAGAGATGTTCGGCAAATTAAAATCACCCAACACCATTAATAGGTCATTATCACGCACGTGTGAAGAAACTTCTTGAATACAAGTAATATGATTCATATAAACTTGAATATCAGAAGAAGGTGGGACATAAGAGCATGTTACATAGATATTCCGTGTAGGAAAAGACACCTTAACTGAGACAATCTCAGCGTCAGTAGGCGTACTAAAACAGAATAGTTCAGACTGGAGAGTGGCTTTAACGGCAATTAACACTCCACCACCTCGAGTCAGCCGATCATTACTAAAAAAATAAAGTTATTCGGTAAAATCTCAAAATCAGATATGGTTGAGTTTAACCATAACTGACGCCGCGTTTTATAAAATGCAATAATTAATAGACTTACGCTGCACAACAGATAACACTTTGCACAGTTTATAAAAGCTTTTTAAATAAAGCACCGAAAAATGCAGCACCGAAAAATGCAAAATTTTGAAATAAAAAGCAGGATTAAAGCGCAAAAATATATAAAAATCTTGGAGCACAAGTAAAACACGTCAATCACTCTCAACTGAGAACTCTCTCAGGGTACCCCTCAATACAGGGTACAATTTCTGCCCCAAAAAACTAGCTTCATCTTCTGACCAAATCTTTATTCATTATCAGAATTTTAGAGGTCTCCTTTCAAAGCTTAAAAATCTTTTCATGGCCAGCTCTTCCTTCGATTCGGCTATAATAGCATTTTCAGAAACATGGTTAAACTCAACCATATCTGCTTTTGAGATTTCACCGAATAACTTTATTTTGTTTAGAAATGATCGGCCGACTCGAGGTGGTGGAGTGTTAATTGCCGTTAAAGCCACTCTCCAGTCTGAACTATTCTGTTTTAGTACGCCTACTGACGCTGAGATTGTCTCAGTTAAGGTGTCTTTTCCTACACGGAATATCTATGTAACATGCTCTTATGCCCCACCTTCTTCTGATATTCAAGTTTATATGAATCATATTACTTGTATTCAAGAAGTTTCTTCACACGTGCGTGATAATGACCTATTAATGGTGTTGGGTGATTTTAATTTGCCGAACATCTCTTGGTCATTATTCACTGCTGAAAATTATCTAGTGCCCTCAGCACAGCACGATTTTATAGACTGCATGCTTGATCTTTCGTTGTTTTAAATCAATTCAATTTCTAATCAGATGAATAGAACGCTTGACCTTGTATTTGTTAACGACTACCTTATTTCTAATGTGTCTAGGTCCCCCCCTTTATCTCTTCCTGAGGATGTCTATCATCCAACTTTAGAGATTGCAATGCTAAATTGTAATCCTTTCATTTCATGCTCATCAGCCAATAAGCCCCGCTATTGCTTTCGCACAGGAATTTATTCTTTAATCAACCGATTGGTCTTTCTTATATGATTCAGTTGATATGAATACTGCCATTAATTTTTTTTATATCACCCTAAACTCCCTCTTAGATGTGTGTATTCCTACGTCAATTCCTTCGACTACTTTTTCAAAACCACCCTGGTTTACTCCCAGATTATCACTAAAAAATGAAAAATCTAAGTATTTTAAAAAGTTTAAAAAGTCTGGTTCGTGTACAGACTTGGCTAAATATTCCATAGCCAAGTCGAACATCTTTCTTCTTAATTCTCAATGCTAAATGTAAAATGCTCGTTGTAAAAGGCAATTTGCCCGAAATCCGAGACAGTTTTATAATTTTGTAAACTTGAAGCGTAAATATTCAAATTTGACATCTTCTTTTTCTCTTGGGATGGATAAAGCTAGCAATGACACTGATTCTGCTAACCTCTTTCCTTAATTTTTCCAATCAACTTACTCTTCAGTCTGTCCTAATACTAATTCTTACCCTTATACTATTTCTTCCGCTAGTTCTATACCTCCCCCATTATTTCACAGTCCTCTCTCCTATTAGCTATAAACTCTTTAAAATCTTCTTACTCTCCTGGGCCGGACAATATTCCTAGTTGTCTACTCAAGGAGTGTAGTTCTTCCCTTTTTTATCCACTGCTAAAGCTTTTTAATCTATCCCTTGAAACTTCTTTCTTTCCATCTCTTTGGAAAGAATCTTATATCATTCCTCTTCACAAGAAAGTTGGGACGTCTGATATACAAAATTACAGGGGCATTGCAAAACTGTCCGCTATTCCTAAATTATTTGAAAAAATAATTACTTCGAATTTGCAGCATTTCTGCAAATCAGTTGTGTCCCCTGTTCAACATGGATTCGTAAAGAATAGATCAACTACGACCAATCTGCTTGAGTTTACTTCCTTGGTAACTGGTGTCATTTACACAGACTTCAGTAAGGCATTTGACTCTGTGCACCATGACATTTTACTTTTAAAACTTGACCGAATAGGTTTCCCTCTGTTCCTCTTACTTTGGATTAATTCTTATTTAAAAGGTAGGACCCAAAGAGTAATACTGAGGTTGACTACCTCTAAAAGGGTTCACGTTACTTCTGGTGTTCCTCAAGGTAGTCATCTTGGACCTTTACTCTTTACTCTTTTTATAAATGATCTTCCCTCTGTTATATCACATGCCCGTGTACTCATGTATGCGGACGATGTCAAACTTTTTCTATCATACACTAACCACCTACATCATTCTCGTCTACAAGACGAATTGAACGCTATGCAACTTTGGTGTTCGGCCAATCAATTGCATCTAAATTGTTCAAAGTGTATATTTATGACATTTAATCGTACTACACCTTATCTTGTCAGTTATACAATCGAAAATATCCATTTGCAACGTATACTAACAGTTATGGATCTAGGCGTTATTTTTGATTCTAAACTCTGTTTCAATCTTCACATAGATACCATTGTTAATGAGGCAAAAGGTGTACTTGGATTCATTAAACGATGGTCTAAAGAGTTTAACGATCCTTTTATAACAAAACTTCTGTACATCTCTCTTGTTCGCCCTATCCTTGAATACTGCTCTTGCATCTGGTCTCCACAGTATAACAACAGCCAGGATCGTATTAAATCTGTTCAGAAGCAATTTCTGCTTTTTGCCTTACGAGGTTTAAATTGGGACCCTAATCTTCGGTTGCCGTCCCACTCCAGCAGACTGCTTCTTTTCAACCTTCCGTCGTTAACCAACCGTAGGACAATTCTCGGTGTTGTCCTTCTAGATAAGTTGATTATTGGCGAGATAGATTCTCCTTTTCTCCTAGGGCGTCTTCAATTCTCTGTTCCGGATAGACCAACCAGAAATTATCGCCCCTTATTACTATCTACGTGCACAACAGACTACGCTATGCACAATCCTTTTCGCGTGCTATGTAAAAATTATAATAGTTTGCATCACGTTTTCTCTACCGAACTGTCTCTACCCCTAATAAAATCGTTGCTTTCAGGATACCTTTGGGAAGTCGCTGACCATTCCCAGCTATGAGCAGGGGCATAGCTTGCCGGACAGGCTGAAAAATAGTCCAAATAGGCCAAAATTTGGGATCACAAATGATTGGGAACATATCTTGTGAAACATTTATTTTGAATGATGATATTTCGCGAGGGGTGGAGAAATTAAATTTGGTTACTGACACGCTAGCAGAAGATTTGCTAGCAATATAGGCTGCCAATGACGCAGAAGTGGTGTCCGACGAATGTCGAGACACAAAAACTTGCCTACGAGGGGCAACTACCATTAAAGTAGGCGCTGATGGGGCTGTAGGTAATACAGGAGTTGGAGGAGCTAAAGAGGCACAATGATTGTTTTTAACAATCTGGGCAAGATTGCGCGCAGGTCTACCTTTGCGGCCAGGAGCTGACGTGGCTGAGGCAGTTGGATTAACTGGGACGGGATCAGCTACGGGCTCTACTGGGACTAGTACAGGGGTTGAAACACGGGTAATTGGACATTTGGAAGTTTTTTTAATGCAATAATTAACAGACTTACGCTGCACAACAGTTAACAGTTTGCACAGTTTATAAAAGCCTTTTAAATAGAGCACCGAAAAATTCAAAATTTTGATATAAAAAACAGGATTAAAGCGCAAAAATATATAAAAATCTTGGAGCACAAGTAAAACACGTCGAAATACGTTGTCTATTAGACTTTACCTAGGACGATATGATGATGCTTACAGAACTGATTTCTTAACATAACTGTTATATTTAAAGTGACCGAGGCATTACAGAGTTCGAAAGAGAGCGAGACTTCGTTGATCAGTTAGCATATTCTTAACATAGTCTGCTTTGACATTGCTATTGACATCCTAACTAATGTATATATGAGATATATGACCGAACAATGGTTATATAATATGTGATATATATGTGATTAATTCGACAATGGACACTTAGCAATGAAACCGGAACATGTGAAGTTTGTACATGTAATATTTTTTTAACATAGTGGAATCAGGCTAGAAGAATAAAAACTTAAGTTGAAACACTAACAATCAGAACTGACTTAAAAAATATGTACAACAAGTAAGAGGTTCTAGTCAGGAGCTCCCCACAAGGAGATAGCCTGAACCCTCTTCTTCCAACATCAAATGGATACATATATTCTATTTTAGAAGCTATATGTCAAGTTTGGGGACTCTAGCTCTTATTATTTACCAAAATTGCCCAAAAAACAGGATATCGATATCGATTTTTATCGATTGCTTGGAAAACGGAGTAAGTTATCGATTATCGGAAACAAACTCGATCTGGGCATGCACTAGGAGCACCTACATCTAAAATTTCAAGTTTCATAGCTCTTATATTCAATACATATAAGAGCTATAGACTTGAAATTTTAGATGTATTCAATTCATATAAGAGCTATAGACTTCAAATTTTAGATGTAGGTGTACTTACTTATGATCCTTGCGATCATACATACGGACGGACGGACGGACGTATGCAATTGATGCTGATCATAAATATATATACTTTATGGGGTCGGAGATGCTTCCTTCTGCCTGTTACATACATTTGGATTTTGCACAGATACAATATACCCTTATACCCATTTTTAATGGGTTCAGTGTATAATCATCGAAAAAGTTTCGATTTTCCCACCGACCTCGATTTTGAAAAAAACGTGATGAAACCCCTTGCCATTTTGTCGATTTGGGTGCAAATTTTGGACTTCCTTCTTTTAATGCCAATCGATACAACTGATCCTTACGAGTCAAAAATGGTATAAAATTCCAAAATCGGACATTATTTGACGGAAATATTCCAAAAAATTATCAAAAAGGTTTAATTTAAGAATGAATCGGTTATTTGTCTACAACATTTTTTTTAACAAAACGATGTTTAATTTGCTTGAATGCCAACTGATGGTAGGGATCCGTACGCATTCAAAAAGGTATAACATTTAAAAATCAAACATTGAATTAAGCTCTTATGATAAAAAAGGAACTTAAATAGCATTACAGAAAAAAGTCGCAATAACCATGCTGTTAAAATGCGAAGCAGACGCCCATAATGTGTGTTTGTACATGTATACAGAATTTCTTAAAGATGCTTCTCTATTCAATTGTGCAGTTGCATATAACTTTGGTTTTTTTTAACTGATCTTTATGAAATCTCCTACAGTATATCTTATTGTATCATAGAATATTTGTGTATACTGAAAAAGTCATTTACAAATAAGTTTTGGCTTAAATTGGTTGGCAATAAAAGTTGGGTTATTAACTTGATTTATAGCTCTGGGGTGGCAGCGGAGAGGTGGCGATAGGTATAAAATAAAAGATACTTGAGAAATATATAATATATTAGGAGCAACATATCATGTTTCGTGACTCTAGCTCTTATTATTTACCAAAATTGCCTAAAAAACAGGATATCGATATCGATTTATCGATTGCTTGGAAACGGAGTAAGTTATCGATTATCGGAAACAAACTCGATCTGCGCTGGCACTGGGAGCACCTACATCTAAAATTTCAAGTCTATAGCTCTTATATGTTCTGAGATCCTTGCGTTCATACATACGGACGGACGGACGGGCGGACGGACGGGCGGACGGACGGACAGACAGACGGCTATTGATGCTGATCAAGAATATATATACTTTATGGGGTCGGAGATGCTTCCTTCTGCCTGTTACATACATTTGGATTGTGCACAAATACAATATACCCTTATACCCACTTTTAATGGGTTTAGGGTATAAAAATGTATCTAAACTTTTCAAAAGATCATGGCTAAAGGGAAAACAGGAATCACATTGCCTGTCAAATGATAATGGACTTCAACCCGGTGCACTCAAATTACATCATATTCCTATATCGGCCAGTGTTGAAGGCTCGCCGATTTAATTCATTATTTGATGTTTAAACTTTTTGGGTGCCTCAGTTGGCCAGTGCGCATACTCACAAATTTAATAAAAAATATATCTTCCGATGCATGGTATCATGGTGGAAGTATCTGTAAAGCAATTTAAATTAGCCAATCTATTTACAATTAATTTGGGCTATACAGTGCACCCATCGCCTAATTCTTATGGCTCTTAGAAGGTCTCGGCTTACCCTATGTTTACCAATCTCACGTTATCAAGTTATTTGAAGTTTCTCTTTCAAATTAATAAATTAATAAATAATTTCAAACGCATTATGCGCACACATAGTACGAACACCCAAACGCTCCAATTCCTTACCAGCGACACACCGGTGATCAGGTTCAAGCTGCCAGGTGTAAGCAGCCTCCCGGGCTCGCCCGTAATGTGCCGGTGTGGCCACGGTGTTTTTTGTCGCGGTCCGAAAGATAACTGCTGTTTTGATCTTCGCCACTCACGTAGCACTGTCGTTGCCTTGGACGGATATATGTGGTCGGAACTCCCAAAATGGTCGCGACCGTCCAGTCAAGCTGAATTTAAAATGTGTAGGTGTATACATGTATGCATACACGAAAGTGCGGGTCCGCCATGGCTGGTCGGTAGGTCAATAATAAACATTTTGAAAATTAAATGCTAAAAGCTAAGTTTTATAATAAACAGTTTTCTTATACCATCACCGACACGATGGAGGTGTTTTATTTGGCCGTCCGACCGCTATGTCCTTTTTCTCAGCTCATTTTCCCAGTTACGCTATAAGAGCCTACGTCTAAGAAGGAACGTGTTAGTAGTAGTGTTTGTTGGGCTAACAAGCTTTTTTATTAGCATTTAATAGCGAGAAGTTAAGGATGTTATAAAAATTTCGCTTTTTCTTATAAGTACATGCAACGGGTTGTTTTATTTACACGCTTATATCGAGCGCATTGACAATATGCAACGCGTGTGATGATCTGTTCCGTTGACTAATTTAACCACTCTAGCTAGTGGCCATTTTAAAAAAGGTAAGTTCTCGTCTTTGACAAGAACGATGAGAGCCCCACCTGGCTTGGGAGTCCGCCATTTGGAACGCTGTTGCAGAAGATTTAAATATTCATCTCGCCAGCGAGACCAAAAGACTTGATGCATGTAGGACATTCGCTGCCAGCTATATAGACGATTAATATTCAGCCGTGTCACATCTGGTTCTGTGCACGTGGCTTGTGTTCTGGATCTTCTGAAATGGAAGCAGTGGTCTAGAATTAATGACTGCCTTTATGTGGCACACAAGTGTACGAAGCTCTTTGAATCCCAAAACAGTTGACCCCTTTTACCGCCGCCTCAAAGGCCACTTAAGTGAGGGGAGCGCGGTGGAATGAAGCGCCAGTCAATTGTGTCCACCAAACAAAACTGGAGCACAGCCTCTTGATGACAGCTACTGAGGAAGAGATTTGTTTAGCTGTTTAGTTGATGGCATTGTCAGACCAAATATGCCGTGGCTTGCCACGAGTGCATATAAACCGCTTTAGAGCATTGAGAAATCCCCACGTAGTAAGATCCTTGACCAACTTCAAATGAATGTCTCTCATGGCGAAGCACATTAATACGCTGATGTAGCATCTTATATGAGCTTTGTTTCGAGTTACGCTTGTAGAAGAATGGTCCGCAAAAGTCCACTTCAGTTATATCAAACGCTTGAGTTTCAACAAATCGCTCGTTTGGAAGATTGGACATAAAGTGCTCCACCAAGCGGGCCTTGTTCCGGAAACATCTGACGCATTTGATTACAATGCTGGAAACTGTTTGTTGTATGAAGGATCCAAAAACTATGTCGGAGATCAAAAGTCCGGGGCCCAGAATACAATGGATAAGACAATTCACAGGCCAGCACCTTTGCGGTCAAAAATTCAGGACCACATGACCAAAGTTTTGACTCTATAAGTTCATCGGGAGTGTTCCCTCTGGAGAGAAAGTCAGCTGGATTACTGGCTGTTGGAACATAGTGCCACTGGAAGCCTGCTCTGAGCTCCTAGGTGGTGGCTATCCGATTTTCAACGAATACGTTGAGCCTCGACGATTCATCTCGGATCCATGATGGAAATATTGATGAATCTGACCAACAATGGAATGTACCGGTAAATAATTTCATTTCAGCTACTTCCTGTAGTACTGTATAAGTTCGTCGAGAGTGGTCCCTCTGGAGAGAAAGTCAGCTGGATTACTGGCTGTTGGAACATAGTGCCACTGGAAGCCTGCTCTGAGCTCCTAGATGGTGGCTATCCGATTTACAACGAATACGTTGAGCCTCGACGATTCATCTCAGATCCATGATAGACATATTGATGAATCTGACCAACAATGGAATGTACCGGTAAATAATTTCATTTTAGCTACTTCCTGCATCAATTGGGCTAACCTCTACATCGCACATTGTATTGCTAACCAAACGAGGGAAGGTGGATAATCGGACATTTCTGAAAGTTTAGCAATGTTCCTGCCAGGCAGTATTTAGAGAAGTTGGAAGACTCTCATCCCAATCCAAGTTTTCTTTCCAAAGAAGCTGCAGAAAGATTTTGGCCTTAACGATGACTTGTCCAATTAATCCTAGTGGATCGTAAAATCGATCTAAAGAACAGATCTCTTGCAAGGCTTAAGTTTCTGATTGGCAGGCGTGAGAGAAAACATTAATTTATCAGTTGAAGGATCCCACTTAAGGCCTCAGGTCTTGGTAATGTCGCTTCCGTCGCTAAATTTTAAAACGAGTCCTTATCCTTGTCAGGAATGCCTTTTAGCACTGCAGAGTGACTCGAACACCATTTTCTGCGTTAAAACGTTAAACAACTTCGGTTGTATGACGGTGCTGGTGCTGGTGACAGCTGAACCATCAAACACGACACGAAGTTTGGTGCTTGTTCTTTGTTCCTTCAGCACGCAATGATTAGGAACAAAATATTTGCATAAACGTAACGAATCTAGAGGGACAAGAGTCATATGTCCGAGTTCTATATACTCTTGAATGAACACGCAATACTGAGATTTAAGGTTGGGATGACGATGCAACCTTCTCTCAACCGATATAAATCTGCGAAATGTCTGTTGGTAAGATCAACTAATTGATCCACGGAATATGTTCCTGTTGGCAACCGTTGGAAATTCGTAACAAAATGCTCCTCGCAGTCAAGCTCTTCTTTTGTTGCTTTAGCAATAGGGCTTGGAAAACTTTCTACTTCCCAAAGTCGTTGAATTAATTCATCGGCTAGGCCATCAGGAGCAGTGCGGGCATCAGACGATATAGAGGTACCGCCCTGCTGGAAACCGTCACCTGCAACTATCCATCCAAAACGTGTCTTCTGCAGAAAAGGCAGTCCCGGTAGATGTTTTATTTGCCCGACACACATTAGCTCGCAGAAAAGACCAGCTCAGCTTGGCTGCTTTGGCTGGCAATCTGCTATAGTATAAGCTACGATGGCTGTGATGATTGCATCACATTGCGTCACTATGCAACCATCAGTAGCGAAAGGGGCGTTTCCCAGCTGTGAACCACCATCCCATACAGCATGACACGGAACTAGAGTCCCAGACCGATTTTTAACTGTTACAATAGCAGTGGCCAGGAACACAACATCGCTGCTGAGGTTGTGGGCTACAACAGAGGTAGAGGCGGGGGCTGAAGAAGCTGCAGTAGGAGTGACAGAGTGAGGAATCGAATGCAAAACGTCCAAATTCAGAAGCGTGTGGTGTTTGGGGCCACATGTGCGACAAGTTCCGGAATTGCAATTGAGGCATAATCGTTTTGCTTCCTTGAGACGCATCTCTGGAGACAAATTGCTAAATCTTGGGCATTGCCATGTATTATGCTCTTCACAATAACAAAATACGCTATACAACGAGTGATGTACTATGGGGTTAGTCTTTATGTTCTTGCCCACCTGATTACTTGGAAATGGGTCAAGTTATCGAGTATTGGAAAAAACTCGTTCTGCACTAGGACGACTTACAACTTTTTTATTTAAGTCTTAAGCTCATATTGGTTCTGAGATCCGTAAGTTCATAAATACGGATAAACGGCAGACGGACCGTCAGACAGACGGATTGGGCTAATTAAGTTTGCTTGAGATGATGCTCACGCAAAATTTTCCCTGAATCATTCGCTAGTTCATAATAGGACTAACAAATCTTTCGAAGAACTGTGGCACTATTAAATACATGTGATAATTTACTACTGAATTTCTTTTTGGCATTCACGCTATGGCGTACACACAATCTTCAACCCTCACTTCCTTAAAATGTATTTCCAAGTTATATTTTCGAAAATTTTCATAATGGGTTTCCGCTGTCTTCGTCTTTGCTGCTCCATGCGCTTACTGCATCACATCAGGCCGATTTAGAACGGTATCGTCACTCGCCAGAGTCAGGTTACGCAGAAGTGTGTAGTTGCGACTGTCTAGGATCATAAAGCTAGATCAGTGAGATGCTTGCATGAGTGCGAACAAGACAGCACACCGTTGCTGAAATTGCGCACTTTGTGGCGTCGTGCGAAAGCAAATAACGAATACTATGGAACAAATTCATAAAATTCCGGTGACTTTTCGGACTCTCAACGGGCGCTGGTACGGTAGGACATATCAAAAAATGTTGTGCATGCTAGTCTCCTACAGCGCAGCTACTTTGGCTAAGGTTTTGTTGAGAGGACTTATTTATTTAATAATAAATGGTCGATAATAACAAATTAATGCTGAACACCTAATTAGAATATAGAATTTTCTAAGAACATTACCGACACGATGGAGCTATGCCCCTTTTCACATCTAACTTTGTCAGTGATGTTATTAAAGCCTACAGTTAAGAAGCAAGGTATTATTAGAGCAAGTATTGTCCTTATGAAAAAATTAAAAATTATGTTATTTTACAATATTATTTAGGAAAAAACTATAAATAGGAAAATGAAAGGAAGAATTTACTAATAAAGCACAGAAATTTATACCAGCATTTGTAGAATGATTAGTAGATAGGATAAAGGGATTTAGTGATATGGGAAATTTATAGCCTGTCTGGCAGGCTGTGCCCCACTCATAGCTCATAGCTCCTAGAAAGCAGCGATTTTAATAGGGATGGAGAAAGTTCTATAGAGAAAACGTGAAAAAAGAGTTGAGCATAGCATTATTTGTTGTGCACATATATAAGAATAAGGGTCGATAGTTCCTGGTAGGTCTAGACGGAACAGAAAATTAAAGACGCTCTAACAGAAAAGAAGAATCTATGGCGCCCATACTCGACTTATGTATGAAGACAACACCGAGACACCGAAACACCTACGGTTGGTTAACGACGGAAGATCAAGAAAAAAACCCTGCTGGAGTAGGCAACGAAGGCAGCGAAGATTGGGACCCAATGTAAAGGCAAACGCCTGAAATTACTTCCGAACTGATGCAATACGATCCTGGCTATTGGTATACTTCGGAGATCAGATGCAAGATCAGTATTCAAGGATAGGGCAAGCAAAAGAGATTAATAGGAGACGAACGTTTTATGAATCCACCTTGGAGTCATTAACGATGGTAGATATATGAAGATTGGTGCAGAGTTTAGAATCGATATACAATATATACATTGCACTTGAGTATGGTCGATTATATATCTGACCAGATAAAGTGTAGTACGATTAAAGGTCATAAACATACACTTTGAACAATTTAGCTGCAATTGATTGACCGAACACCAAAGTTATATAGTGTCCAAATCATCTTGTAGACGGGAGTGGGCCCATGTAGCCTTTGGGTCGTACCTTTCAATAAGAAACAAGTAAGAGATTATTGTTTGGAGCTCCCGACTAGGCGATAGCCTGAATCCTCTTCTTAAAATATCAAATGCATATATATATTCATTTTTAGAAGCTATATGTCGAGTTTGTTGACTCTTTTGGGCTCTTGTTATTAACTAAAAGTGCCCAAAAAATAGGATATCGATATCGATTTTTATCGATTTCTTGGAAACCGAGTAAGTTATCTATTATCGGAGGCACTAGGAGCACCCACATCTAAAATTTCAAAGTTTAGTAGATTATAAATTATTAGCAATGATCGAAGAAGGAAAGAAATACCCTCCTTGAGCATTGTAAGGCACAGGAGAGCAAGAAGGTTTTAAGGAGTGCACCGGATAGAAGAGGGGAATGGAAAGGAGCAAGCATATAGCAAGAGAATGTAATATTATAATGGTTATAATTATTATTAGGACAGACAGAGGAGTAAGTTGATTGGAAAAAATAAGCAAAGAGGTTATCAGAATCAGAATCATTGCTAGCTTTATCCATTCCTTTGCGAAAGCAACGGGGGCGCTTAGTGGTAGGTGGTGAATGCGAAATAAGGTAAAATACAAGATCAACTGTTCTATTCAAATGATCAGAAATTGAATTGATTTGAAACAATGAAAAGTCTAGCATGCAATGGATAGTCAAGTTGGCCTAACGGTTCTACATAATTTGCAGTAAACCATGCCCAAAAATGTCCTCACACGTTGTGTATCACGCAACATGAGTACAAGCTTCTTTAAAATAGGTAATACTTATGTTTCATATTCACTTGAGTAACAGAAGACGGAGGAGAATAGGAGCATGTGATAAAAATATCGTGTGATGGAAAGTCACTATAACTAAGTCACTATTACCAACTCGAATCGTCCAATCATTTCTATGCACAATGAAACTGTTAAGTTGCTTAACCAAGGAAGTGCTAGCCATAAAAAGATTTTAGAGCTTAGATATGAGACCTTTTTGGGGAATAACGGTTGATCTTTTATCGGTTCCTCGGTATGGTTCGAACACGCAACAGACCACACTACCTGAGGTCGCTTCTATAGCCACACCAATTATTGAGTGTTAATAAGAAAAACAAGTAAGAGTTTCTAGTCGGGAGCTCCCGACTAGGGGATACCCTGAACCCTCTTCATTCAACATCAAATGCATATATATATTTTATTTCAGAAGCTATAGTTTGGTGACTCTAGCTCTTATTATTTACCAATATTGCCCAAAAAACAGGATATCGATATCGATTTGTATCGATTGCTTGGATACGCAGTAAGTTATCGATTATCGGAAATAAACTCGATCTGGGCATGAACTATGAGCACCTACATCTAAAATTTCAAGTCTCTAGCGTTCATACATATGGACGGACGGACGGACAGACGGACATGGCTAGATCGACTCGGCTATTGATGCTGATCAAGAATATATATACTTTATGGGGTTGGAGATGCTTCCTTCTGCCTGTTACATACATTTGGATTTCGCACAAATACAATATACCCTTATACCCATTTTTAATGGGTTCAGGTTATAAAAACAAATAAAAATAAAAGTGCTGTAATGTGCATATAAATACAGAAACTTTTGCTATTTGTGCTTGCTTGTTCTTTAATAACTTCTGTGGTTGTTAGTCGATTTTAATGTGTTAAAAACTATGTGTACATTCTCAAAAAGTAAATTGCATTAAAATTGTGGCTTTCAGTAGTGGGCTGTATAAATTGGTTTATTTATTTGGTTTTTATCTATGTGGTAGTAGCGGAGAGGTGATTGCTATAAATTGAAAGATACTTGATTATATATCAATATATATATTTTATTCTAGAATAGTTATTGAACGACGACAGCAATATAGAGAGCAAGACGACAGCAAGAGAGAGCAAACGGTCAGAGCGTTCGCTCTGAGAGAATAGCCGATCAGAGAAGTAGTCGATTCCGAAGCCTCGTAGGCTACGCACGCATTAGTGACTCGTTAAAGTCCAATAAGTTTACATATAAATTACATATGTATAGCTTTATTAAATACATAGCATTATAAGCTACAATTATGAAAATCATATAAATAAACATTAAAATAGTACAACATTGTCCTAAAAAAACTAGAGACCACACATAGTGTTAACGGATGAGATACCAGTTTACCAGCATCTGAGGCGCTTAGCGTTAAGTGATCAAAAAGAGGTAGACGACCTAGTTCAAGAGTGGCTTGCAGACAAGATTATACAGCCCAGTACATCCGAATATGCTTCACCCATTGTGCTAGTAGCTAAGAAAAACGGAAAAAAGCAGGTTGAATGAAAAGATAATGCGCGATAACTTTCCGATGGTACAAATGGACAGCGTTATTGAGAAGTTGCAGGGAGCACTGATTTTTCCTACGTTGGATTTGACGAATAGATATTTGCACGTACCAATCGAGGCACAGTCACAGAAATATACATTTTTTGTATCGAAGAAAGGGCAGTATTGTGTGTACTATATGGTATCTTAAACTCACCTGCAGTGTTTACGCGATTTATTATGTCTGTTACGCGTATACTTATAAATAATGGTGATGCAGTCTTGTACATGGATGATATCGTCATTCCAAGCATAGATGTTGAAGAAGGCTTACAAAAATTGCAAGGAGTTCTTAAGGTGGCAGCGATGAATGGCTTGCGTATTTATTGGAGCAAGTGTCAGATTTTGCAGAAAACGGTACATTTTTAAGGGTGCATTTTGGAAAACGGTATTATTAAATCAAGTGAGGAGAAAACGCAGGCGGTATCAAATTTACCAATACTCCGCGATAAATAAGGTGTTCAACGATTTCTTGGCTTGACTTCTTATTTTAGGAAATTTACCGAGGGATATGCAGTAATCGCTAAGCCGTTGTCAGACATGCTTAGTAAAGATTCAAAGTTTGAATGTAAGGAATTACAGCAGTTGGCATTTAAACAGTTGAAAATGGCTTTAACCAGTAAACCAGTTCTAATGTTATACAATCCTAAATTGGCTACAGAGATTCATACAGATGCATCTAAGTTTGGGTTTCGCACTGAATTATTGCAGAGAAACTCAGAAGATCGTTTGTTACATCCTGAAATGTACATGAGTCGTAAAACAAAGCCTAGTGAGGAAAAGTATCACTCATACGAACTCGAAGTGCTTGCAGTCATAGGAGCTTTGACAAAATGGCGAGTTTCTCTCTTGGGAACGAAATTTAAGATCGTAACCGATTGCAATGCGTTCGCCATGACGATGAAAAAGAAGGAAGTGCCTTTGAGAGTAGCACGATGGTCAGTGTTTCTACAAGACTTTGACTACGAAATAGAACACCGCTCAGGTACGAAAATGAGACATGTAGATGCATTAAGCAGAATAGCTTGTTTTGTTCTGACTGTGATGTATCAGCTAAAGGAAACGCAGTTAGCTGAAGATTGGACAAAAGTAGTAAGAGATTTGGTAGAGAGCAAAGGGTATGAGAACTTTTACATTGCAAATCAGATTTTGTTCAAGGATCCAGATCGAGAGTTGATTGTTGTTCCATCTAAACAGAGACAGAGATAATCCAAATTGCTCACAGACAGGGACATCTTGCAGCAAAGAAAACGCACTTCTTGGTTGAAAAGTCATATTTTATTCCAAAACTGAAGGAAAAAGTGGCTCGGGTAGTCGATAGTTGTGTCCAGTGCATTCTGGTTAATACACAGGCTGGAAGACAAGAAGGATACCTAAGCAGTATAGATAGGGGTGATAAGCCATTAGTAACGTATCATATTGATCACGTGGGGCCAATAGAAATTACCAAGAAGAGATGTAATCACATTTAACTTATTGTCGATGGATTTTCAAAGTATGTCTGGTTATATCCAACTCGCAGCACAGGAGCCGAAGAGGTTATAACGTGTTTAGAGCGACATGCTGTTAATTTTGGTAACTCATATATAATTGTATCAGACAGAGGTACAGCGTTTACAGCGAATCTTTATAAAGATTACAACAAGCATATGATACAGCATTTGCTGAAAACCACAGGTGTTCCACTCGGTAAGGGATAGGTTGATCGAATGCATAAAATTGTAGTGCCCATGTTGACCAAACTAAGTTTAGAGACCCCATTGTCTTGGTACAAGCACGTAGGTAGAGTACAACAGCTAATTAACAATACAGAGCCAACAAAGATAAATCCGTTCAAATTCTTAACAGGTTGTGACATGCGTTGTACAGAAAATTCGGAGCTCAAAGAGCTGGTGCAGCAGTCTCTTATAGATGAGTTGGAGGACGAACGTGAACAGTTAAGAAAGCAGGCTAGGGAATGTACTTAAAAAGGTATTGCATGATGAAAATAAACAAGCATTTGATTTGAACAGAAAGGTAGAAAAGAGCAAGATAGACGACTTGGTTGCGATTAAGCGTAGTCAGTATGGAGTAGGCTTGAAGTTAAAAAGAAAATATCTTGGTCCCTACAAAGTGATAAAGATACATAAACATGGCAGATATAACGTAGAGAAAGTAGCAGATGTAGAAGCTCCTTGTAAAACGTATAGGGTAGCAGAATTCATGAAAGAATTCGGGACGAATGTCAGGACGCCCGACTGTAGGAGTCGGGAAAGTTCCAGTAGAGCAAGTAGCCGAGCGAGAAACAGAAATATAGAGAGCCAGACGGCAGCAAGAGAGAGCAAACGGTCAGAGCGTTCGCTCTGAGAGAATAGCCGATCAGAATAGTAGTAAGTAAGCTTACACATAAATTACATATGTATAGCGTTATTAACTACATAGCATTATAAGCTACAATTATGAAAATAATATAAAAAAACATTTAAATAATACAACATTGTCTCAAAGTTATTCGCCACGGAAGACCTGGAGACCATACTTATAGAAAGCAGCGATCTTAATAGATATGGAGAAAGTTCTATAGAGAAAACGTGAAAAAAGAATTGAGCATTACATAATCTGTTGTGCACATATATAAGAATAAGGGTCGATAGTTCCTGGTAGGTCTAGACGGAGCAGAAAATTAAAGACGCTCTAACAGAAAAGAAGAATCTATGGCGCCCATACTCGACTAATGTAGGAAGACAACACCGAGAATTGTCCTACGGTTGGTGAACGATGGAAGATCAAGAAAAAAAAAACCCTGCTGGAGTAGGCAACGAAGGCAGCGAAGATTGGGGTCCAATGTAAAGGCAAACGCCTGAAATTGCTTCCGATCTGATTCAATACGATCCTGGCTATTGGTATACTTCGGAGATCAGATGCAAGATCAGTATTCAAAGACGAATGTTTTATGAATCCAAGTACACCTTGGAGTCATTAACGATGGTAGATATATGAAGATTGGTGCAGAGTTTAGAATCAATATACTATATAAACATTGCAATTGAGTATCTTCGATTATATATCTGACAAGATAAGGCCTAGTACGATTAAAGGTCATAAACATACACTTTGAACAATTAAGCTGCAATTGATTGACCGAACACCAAAGTTATATAGTGTCCAAATCATCTTGTAGATAGGAGTGGTCTCTTTGGGGCGTACCTTTTAATAAGAAACATGTAAGAGGTTCTAGTCGGGAGCTTCCGACTAGGGGATACCCTGAACCCTCTTCTTCCAATATCAAATGTTTATATATACGTCAAGTTTGTTGACTCTAGCTCTTATTATTTAACAGACAGACAGACGGACATGGCTAGATCGACTCGGCTATTGATGCTGATCAAGAATATATATCCTTTATGGGGTCGGAGATACTTTGTTCTGCCTGTTACATACATTTGGATTTTGCACAAATACAATATACCCTTATACCCATTTTTAATGGGTTCAGGGTATAAAAAACTAAAGCAATAGATACGGAGGGACGCCGAAACGTTCAAGATAAAGGAGTACAAAAATATCATGGTGCACAGATTCACCATTAAGTGCCTTACTGAAGTCAGTCTAAATAATATCAGTTTTCATTTTAGAACGAAAATCATCATATCAAAGTACAAGATCAATTATGTAGTTTTCTAACACTAAGATTAATGAACCAGTTCATATTGTTCCTATTCTATGAACCTTCTGTAATAACTTTTTACTCTGAAATAAACGTTCGTCGTGTTCACACTGTTCGTCGTGTGCTCTTGATTTCATTTCGTTGTCTTCTTATTACTAAGTATATTGCCCTGTGCAGACTTATTTTACTCTAACATTGGTTATGGGCCCAGAGTCACAAAAGTATAAATAAGCAAAAATGAGTCAAATCGAGAAGTTAAATGATAAAAACTACCATGTATGAAGTATACAGATGAAAAGTATTTTAATTCATCAAAAACTTTGGAATATGTAGTCTGTGGTAAGTTGGAGGTTAACGCAGCTGCTGCAAATACGTGTGAAATGTTAATGTTGCGGAATTTAGCTATGGAAAAAATGCAGAGTCCTCTAAAGAAGCGTGGGAAAAATTGCGTGAAGTGCATGTACCGACAGGTCCAATTCATAATGTTTCGCTGTATAAAAAGTTGCTAAACATGAAATTGGAAATAAACGAAAATATATCGCATTATATAAATTGAGGTTTTCCAAAACTTCCCAAAAAACAGGATAACGATATCGATTTTTATCGATTGCTTGGAAACTGTGTAAGTTATCGATTATCGGAAACAAATTCGATCTGCGCAGGCACTAGGAGCACCTATATCTAAAATTTCAGTGTTGTAGATTATAAAGCAATAGCAATGTTCGAAGAAGGAAAGAAATATCCTCCTTGAGCATTGTAAGGGCCAGGAGAGCAAGAAGGTTTTAAGGAGTGTACCGGATAGAAGAGGGGAATGGGAAGGAGCAAGTATATAGCAAGAGAATGTAATATAAGGGAAATATTTATTATTAGGACAGACAGAGGAGTAAGTTGATTAGAAAAAATAAGCAAAGAGGTTATCAGAATCAGAATCATTGCTAGCTTTATCCATTCCTTTGCGAAAGCAACGGGGGCGCTTAGTGGTAGGTGGTGAATGCGAAATAAGGTAAAATACAAGAGCAGCTGTTCTATTCGAACGATCAGAAATTGAATTGATTTGAAACAATGAAAACTCTAGCATGCAATGCATAGTCAAGTTGGGCTAACGGTACTACATAATTTGCGGCAGTAAACAATGCCCAAAAATGTTCTCACACGTCATGTATCACGCAGCATGAGTACAAGCTTCTTTAAAACAGATAATACTTATGTTTCATATTCATAGGTACGTGTGATAAAAATATCGTGTGATGGAAAAGTCACTATAACTAAGACGGTAGAGTGGATTTAGCGGTAATTAATACCCCACCAACTCGAAAATAAATAAATATTTGACGCGAAGGCTATGCTAGCTATAAAAAGATTTTAGAGCTTAACAATGAGACCTTTTTGGGGAATAACGGTCGGATATTTAATCGTTTCCTCGGTATGGTTCGAACACGCAATAGACCACACTACTTGTCGTCGCCTCTATAGCCACACGAATTATTAAGTGTTAATGAGAATAAAACGAATTAAAATAACAATGTTTTAATGTGCATATGTATACAGACATTCTTGGAAATAGCGGATGCTACCAGCCAAAGCACGTGTTCTTTAATAACTTCTGTAATTGTTAACCGATCTTAATGAAATTTTCTATTGTGCTAAAAACTATTTGTACATTCTCAAAAAGTAAATTGCATTAAAATTGTGGCTTACAGTAGTGGGCAGTATAAATTGGATTATTTATTTGATTTATATCTCTGTGGTAGTATCAGAGAGGTGATTGCTATAAATTGAAGGATACTTGATATATATACTACTATTCTAGAAGCTATATGTCGAGTTTGGTGACCCTTGCTCCTATTATTTACAAATTTTTTTTAAAAAAACAGGATTTCGATATCGGTTTTAATTGATTACATGGAAACGGGTCAAGTTATCGAGTATTTGGAGAGACTTGTTCTGCACTAGGACGACCTACAGCTATTTTATTTAAGTATTAAGCTCATATTGGTTCTGAGATCCGTAAGTTCATAAATACAGATAAACGGCGGATGGACCGTCAGACAGACGGATAGGGCTAATAAAGTTTGCTTATCCTTGAGATGATTTCCCTGAATCATTCGCTAGTTTATAGTCGGACTAACAAATGCAACGGCAACGAGAACTAAGCTGTGAAGCAAAATCAGCGAGCAATCAAAATCAGAGAATATCCAGCACGAGGTAACGGCAACAATAATGCAGCAACGAAGCGACTGTAGCGAGTTTCCAGCGACGAAGCAACGGAATGGCAATTGCAACGGCTCCAAAATGCAGAAAGACAATGCAGTTGGCCAAATGTTTCTGTCGATGCTGTATTCTGCGAAGAGTTCGACGAAACCTTCCTCCAACGAAATGATGTGCGGCAACGATATGCCGCCAATTTGAACACACTAGCCTTGCGTTTTATTGACCTTTTAAGAATCGAATCTCAAGTGGGCGTGTGTGGATAGTATAAAGTTTTAGTAAGAGCTAAGTGACACGAAATGACTACAATGATGGTGCTTACAGAACTGATTTAACATAACTTAAGATATTAAAGTGACCGAGCAAGTACAGAGTTCGAAAGAAAGCGAGACTTCGTTGATCAGTAAGCATATTCTTAACATAGTCTGCTTTGACATTGCTATTGATATCATAACTAATGTATATATAAGATATGTAACCGAACAATAGTTATATAATATAAATGTGATTAATTCGACAATGAACACTTACCAATGAAACCGCAACATGTGAAGTTTGTTAATGTAAAATTTCTTAACAAAGTGGAATCAGGCTATAAAAAATAACAACAATCAGTTAGAACTGACGAAGAAAAAATATACACAATATATATATACCCCTCAAAAGATCAAGGCTAATGATAATGGCGTTCAGCCCGGTGCACTCAAATAACAGCATATTCCTATATCGGCCAGTGTTGAAGGCTTGCCGATTTACAATCATTATTTGATGTTCAAACTTTTTGGGTGCCTCAGCCGCAATTAAAATTAGCCAATCTATTAACAAATAATTTGGGCTATACAGTGAAGGTCTCCGCTTACCCTATGTTTACCAATCTCACGTTATCAAGTTTCTCTTTCAAATTAAAAAAAAAAGAAAAATCTTTGCTCTCTTAAACATAGAATGAAAGTTTATGTTGCACTCATTTTAGTACTGATGTCATGATTTTAGCAAAAGAAAGGGGAATCCAAAGATAATCTTTGATGAGGATGAGCATGTAAAGCGAAGCGCATTATGCGCATACTCCAATTCCTTACCAGCGACACACCGGTGATCAGGCTCAAGCTGCAAAGAGTAAGCGGCCTTCCGGGCTCGCCCGCAATGTGCCGGTGTGGCCATGGTGTTTTTTGTCGCGGTCCGAAAGATGACTGCTGTCATTACCTTGGACGGATATCTGTGGTCTGAACTCCCAAAATGGTCGCGACCGACCAGTCAAGCTGAATTTATAATATGTGTATATATGTATGTATACATGAAAGTGCGGGTCCGCCGTGGCTGGTCGGTAGGTCAATAATATTCTACACTCTTTAAAGGTTCACTTTACAACAACGCACTAAATTGTATAATGAAAATATGACTTTGTGGCTGAAATCTTGCTGAAAAACTGCTAAGCGTGGAGTGTACGAACACCGGAGTCTTCTTGAAAAGAGCTGGGGTCAATATACCGCGAGTAAGCCGAATATGCACTCTCAAAATTTGCGTCTTGCTTGCTCTGCTCGCGAATTAAAACGAATGAAGCGGTTAATTCAAATCTTCTACCTCTCTTCAATTTTAGTAACACACAAATACAAATAAAATTCTTGTTTTCCATATCTGAATTATAACGGTAAAATGACCCGATCTATCGGGCAATCCTTCGTTATTGCGTGAGTGCGAGCGAAGAAACACACCTTCGCTGAAATAGAGCTTTTTTTTTAAAGGTCGACAAAACGATTGCCTGCCTAATTATTCAATACAATTTACATACATTTTGAAAATTAAATGCTAAAAGCTTTTTTTTAGAATAAACAGTTTTCTAATACCATCACCGACACGATGGATGTGTTTTATTTGGCCGTCCGACCGCTATGTCCTTTTTCTCAGCTCATTTTCCCAGTTACGCTATTAGAGCCTACGTCTAAGATGGAAGGTGTTAGTAGTAGTGTTTGTTGGGCAAACAAGCTTTTTTATTAGCATTTAATAGCGAGAAGTTAAGGATGTTATAAAAATTTCGCTTTTTTAATAAGTTCATGCAACGGGTTGTTTTATTTACATGCTTATATCGAGCGCATTGACAATATGCGAAAATAAGAGATCCGATATAGCGAACATACGAGACAAGAGTGCACTGCTGCGTCGCTAGCATTGATGCGCCAGCCGCTTAAGACAAAGTGAAAAAGGTAATAAAGCGCGATAACAGAAACTGTGATGAGCGCAAGCGATAAGCGCTAGATAGTTAACAGCGAATAATATTGAGCTATTTTATGACATGCGAGAAACGCAAACAAAAAAGAAATGATGACATTCCTTGCCTCGCAATTCAATATGTAACTGAAATGTTATGCCAACATAGACCTTATTTAATTTTTAGCTGCTTAGCCGAACATACTCCCCCCGTTGAACGATTGAGCTTGAACAGGATCATTATGGGAAGCAGTCACTGCTTATTAGTTGCTCACTTTATGATTCAATTAGCTGTCTTGAGAATTGCAACGCGTGTGATGACATCAGTTCCGTTGACTTATTTAACCACTCTAGCTAGTGGCCATTTCAAATGAAGTAAGTTCCCGCCTTTGACAAGAACGATGTCATTGAAAGCAACAACATGCTTGGAAGTACGCCATTTGGATCGCTGTTGCAGAAAAATTAAATGTTCTTCTCGCTAGCGAGACCAAAACACTTGGTGCATGTAGGACACTCGCTGCCAGCTATCTAGACGATTAAAATTGAACCGTGTCACATCTGGTTCTGTAAACGTGGCTTGTGTTCTGGATCTTCTGAAATGGAAGCAGTGGTCTAGAATTAATGACTGCCGTTATATGGCACACAAGTGTACAAAGCTCTTTGAATCCCAAAACAGTTGACCCCTTACCCCGATAGATGTGATGATTTGTAGTTATTACCGCCGCCTCACAAAGGCCACTAAAGTGAGGGGAGCGTGGTGGAATGAGAAGCTAGTCAATTGTGTCCACCAAACAGAACTGGAGCACAGCCTCTTGATGACAGCTACTGAGGAAGAGATTTTTTTAGCTCCAACAGCTGGTTTTTGGCACCGAAAAAGTTGATGGCATTGTCAGACCAAATCTGACGTGGCTTGCCACGAGTGCATATAAACCGCTTTAGAGCATTGAGAAATGCACACGGAGTTAGATCCTTGACCAACTCCAAATGAATGGCTTCCAAGGCGAAGCAAATAAATACGCTGATGTAGCATTTTATATGAGCTTTGTTTCGAGTCACGCTTGTAGAAGAATGGTCCGCAAAAGTCCACTCCAGTTATATCAAACGCTTGTGTTTCAACAAATTGCTCCTTTGGAAGATTGGCCATAAAGTGCTATACCAAGCGGGGCTTGTTCCGGAAACATCTGACGCATTTGATTACAATGCTGGAAACTGTTTGTTGTATGAAGGATCCAAAACGTATGTCGGAGATCAAAAGTCCGGGGCCCAGAATACGATGGATAAGACAATTCACAGGCCATCCTTTGTGGACCAGTCAAAAATTCAGGACCACATGACCAAAGTTTTGACTGTATAAGTTCGTCGGGAGTGTTCCCTCTGGAGAGAAAGTCAGCTGGATTACTGGCTGTTGGAACATAGTGCCACTGGAAGCCTGCTCTGAGCTCCTAGATGGTGGATATCCGATTTACTACGAATACGTTGAACCTCGACGATTCATCTCGGATCCATGATAGACATAAATAATTTCATTTCAGCTACTTCCTGCATCAATTGGGCTAACAAAAGTGAGCCAGAAAGCTCGAGTTTTGTACCATGAGAGTTTTAAGTGGTGCCACTAGTGATTTAGAACAAAATACATAAATGCAAGACCCGTACGCGGTAATGCAAACTGCAATGCAATAATGCAATAATGCATAATGCAACATCGTATGTTGTATTGCAAACCAATCGAGGGAAGGTGGATAATTGGACATTCCTGAAAGTTTAGCAAAGTTCCTGCCAGGCAGTATTTAGAGAAGTTGGAAGACTCTCATCCCAATCCAAGTTTTCCTTCCAAAGAAGCTGCATAAAGATTTTGGCCTTAACGATGACTGGTCCAATTGATCCTAGTGGATTGTAAAAACGATCTAAAGAACAGATCTCTTGTAAGGCTTAAGTTTCTGATTGGCAGGCGTGAGAGAAAACATTAATTTAAAATTTAAAAACGAGTCCTTATCCTTGTCAGGATCGCCTTTTAGCATTGCAGAGTGACTCGAACACCATTTTCTGAGTTCGCAGCAGCCTTTAGGTAGGATTCCCTTTGTTTGATTTAATACGTCGATCGCCTCTTGGACCGAGCCACCACCAGATATAAGGTCATCTACATAGAAATTGCGTCAAAGAATTTTCGCACCAAATGGAAATGAATGTTGCTCGTCCAACCTGAAGACACTTATTTTAGAATCAGTAGAATTTCTCCACAAGATGCAGTGTTGGTAGTTATCTGGACCGTTGCTCTGACACAGCGATACATCTTGCCAATGTCTCCAGTAAGTGCAACAGGAAACTAGCGAAATCGCATTAAAAGGTTAAGCTTCAGTTGTATGACGGTGCTGGTGCTGGGGACAGCTGAACCATCAAACATGACACGAAGTTTAGTGCTCGTTCTTTGTTCCTTCAGCACGCAATGATTAGGAACAAAATATTTGCATAAACGTAACGAATCTAGAGGGACAAGAGTCATATGTCCGAGTTCTATATACTCTTGAATGAACACGCAATACGGAGATTTAAGGTTGGGATGACGAAGCAACCTTCTCTCAACCGATATAAATCTGCGAAATGTCTGTTTATAAGATCAACTAATTGATCCACGGAATATGTTCGTGTTGGCAACCGTTGGAAATTTGTAACAAAATGCTCCTCGCAGTCAAGCTCTTCTTATGTTGCTTTAGCAACAGGGTCTGGAAAACTTTCTACTTCCCAAAATCGATGAATTAACTCAGCGGTTCGGCCATCAGAATCAGTGCGGGCATCAGACGGTATACGGTTAACCAAAAGAGAGGTACCGCCTTGCTGGAAATTGCCATCTGCAACTATCCATCCAAAGCGTGTCTTCTCCAGAAGAGGAAATCCCGGTAGATGTTTTATTTGCCCGACACACATTAGCTCGCAGAGAAGACCAGCTTCGATTAATAAGTCAACTCGCTGCAGCTTGGCTGGCTATGCTATAGTATAAGCTACGATGGCTGTGATGATTGCATCACATTGCGTCACTATGCATCCATCAGTAGAGAAAGGGGCGTTTCCAAGGCCAGCAACTGCGGCTGAAGATGGATGGAACGGAGAACAGTTAGTAGATTTGTTAACCATCGTGTTAATACTCCACTGGATGGAGTGCATCTTCTCATTCCAACGCTTCTCATTTTCGGACATAGGCAGCAACATTGATAAGGTGATTCTGTTAGTGCGTTCTGCATGTCCGTTGGCTCTGGGTGTTCGAACAGCATTAAGGACGTGTGTAATATTATTGTCTGTACAGAACTTTCCAAAATCTTTTGAGGTGGAAGCTGTTCCTCGATCGGAGACAATCCTTTGTGGCATCCCCAGATAGCTGGTTACTTCTTTGAGGATATCGATGATGTGCTTGGTTGCTGTGCTTTTAACGGCGATCATAATCGTAAATTTGGAAAATGCATCGACACAAACAAGTATGGGTCTTTGGTAATGGTCCCAGATGGTCGATATGAACCGTTGAAAATGGTATTGGCTTGATGTCGCCATAATGATATTGTCCCTCTTTGCGACCACCTGGTTGCCTAAAAATGCACAGCCCACACAGGACTTTATATAGCCTATGACATCATTTCGCATGCGTGGAAACTAAAATAGATTTGAAATACGGCTCATTGTTTTCTAAACGCTCATATGACCTAATTTATCATGACATTCATAAAGGATCTGATACCGTAGCTGCTTAGGCACAACCCACAAGCGATTGTTCTTGTATTTGCGATAGAGCCGATCTAGTTCAATGACATACTCGTCATTTTCGGTTACTTTGGCCGATTTCATATCGGTTACAAGTTTTTGGATCATTTCAACTTGAAGTTGTATAGCAAATAACCAATCCGGTTCATCCATGATTGTTTTGGATATCCTTAAGCTGGCTGTTTCCATCTCACGTGCCTGATCGGTGAATTACTTCGATATCGAACTCTTGAATACGCAACCACCATCGTGCAATTCGTGGTATAAGCCCCCGTTTTTCCATTGATGTTCTTAATGCATTACAATCAGTAATTACTCTGATCTGTTCGCTCTTAGAAGTTGCTCGACTAAAGTAGGCTATCGGTTTTAGTTGGCCATCTTCCACCTGTAGCAGCACTCCGGCTAATCCAATAGAGCTTGCATCCGTGTGTAACTCGTGATCAGCATCCAATCGATAACTTGTAAGCACTGGCTTAGATACGCGACATTGCTTTAATTCGTTGAATGCATCCTTCTGTTGTTGATTCCATATAAGCTGCTGATTTTTACGTAGTAGCATACGTAATGGCTCAGATATTATAGCATAACCTGCTACAAATTTTTGAAAATATCCACTGAGACCCAAAAACTATCTTACTTCATTCACGTTGCTTGGCTCAGCAAACAAAGAGATGGCATTGGTGTTTATTTCACCTGGACTGATACCTTTTGGATGTATCTGATGTCCTAAAAATGTTGTTGTCTGCTTATATAACTCACATTTGTCGATATTCAATGTCAAGCCGCATTCTTTCAAAACCTGTAAAACACGCGCAAGCTTTTCATGCACTCCGTCCAATGAGTTGCTTCCAATAAGAATATCATCAATATAGTGCAGCATATCATCTTTACGAACGCGCTTTAGAATTTTTGCCATAAGTCGGTTAACCACAGTTGGCGCGTTCTTCAATCCAAATGGCGTGCGTTTGAATTCAAAAAGTCCATCTGTTGTAATGAATGCTGTATACATCCGACTATCAGGGGCTATTTTAATCTGATAATATCCGCTATTTAAATCCAATGATGAGAAATATTTAAATCGTTTAGGTTCTTGTAAACGCTCTTCGATGTTGGGAACTGAGAAGTTTTCCTAGTTAATGAGCTTATTGAGACGACGGTAGTCAACACATAGTCTATCACCTCCATTCTGCTTCTTGATTAGTACAATAGGACTGACATACTCGGATGTTGACATAGCGATTATATGGCTTTGCAAGAGTTCATCAATCATATCGGTGACAATATTTCGCTTCGGTTCAGGTATGCGGTATGGTTCTTGAGAAACAATATGTCCTCCCTCAAGGGTAATTCTGGCTTGTATGACGTTTGTGCGGCCAATTCCTTTTAGACCACTTGAAAACACATCAGTATACTTGTCTAACAATGTGTGCATTCGGACTTTATCAGCTTCGAGCTTTAAATTAGAAAGAAGCTTAGCAAACTTGGAATCACTTGTTTCTGTATGATGAACTGCTCTTTTGCTCTCAAAAGCCGTTTTTTCATTTGTGAAGGTGAACGTGAGGTGCGCATCGATTATAACATCCTGTCCCAGCAAGAAGTCGTCCTGTAAGATCTCATTATCGGCGATGTAAACTTGGGCCTTAACGATCCTTCCGTCGATCCATATATCCAAAATCTTAGATTCAGTTAGAAATCGTGTACCACCGAAAATGCCTCTTATACGAATTGAGCATTTTTGACGATCCCCATTAATATACTGAGCAACCGACTTGCGAACCATACTCACTTGGCTACCAGTATCTATAAAAACGACGTACGGTTGTTTTTGGACGATTATATGTTTAGAGAACCATTTGTCTCTATTTATGGCACCAAGACGATTTACATTTACTTCAGCTGACTTGCACTTGACGTTACTCGGGTGGAATTTGTTGCAATTGGTACAGCGCTGACATTTCGGTTCCTTTGGACACTGATTTGCAAAGTGACCGAACTCGTTGCAATTATAACATTTGAGTGTTGCCTTTGGTTTCATTGTCTTTGAATCTTTCTCTGGCCTTTGTTCAACGTTGCTATACTTTAGAGCTGTGCTGTCTCTGACTTCATGTTGTCTCCCTCGATTGACAAAATAGGATTCGGCCGTTTCTCGCATCTGCTTCATTGTTGAGAAGTGCATTGCTGCGATACTCTCCTGCAGTTCACGGTGCTGAGGACCTGGTCGTGTGTATCGTATTACAGCTGCCTCGCTAAGATTAAATCGAACTCCCAGGGCGGACATACGGAAACAATATTCCTTTATTGTCTCTTTTGGACGTCTTATCGATTTTGCCATGGCGTAGTGGATTTCTGCTTCATCTGGTGTAACACCAAATTCGTCGCGAAGTGCGTCTGCAAAGTCGTGCCATGTCGTATTAGGTCTTGACGAAGAGTCAAACCACATTCTGGCTGGACCTTTGAGTCGAGTGCAGATTGCGAGCATTAAAAACTCTTTGTCCCATTGATATGCCTCAACCACTTTGTTGACACGATCTATGAACTGATTGACTGAAAGGCATTCTCATCTTTCGGGTCAAACTCAGGCAACGTGTTAGCAATTTCCTTGACCGAAGCTTGACGTGTGGCTGTGCTCTGTTGATATTCATCATGCTCCTCGCTTTGTGTATCTTGCACTAAGTTGTTTATAGCCGGTTGTAAATTCGACATTTGTCCACTAGCACTAGCGCATTGCATGCTTATAAACAGACTCATAATTTCGCTTAACCTTTTTATTTCATTCTGTAGCTGATAAAGTGATCCTCCCTCTTCTCCATAGCTTTGCCGAGGGGCATGTGGCCATTCAACTTCATCTGAGCCTTCATGCTCCTGTAATCGACGAAACAATTCATCCCGTGTGCCACTTGTCGACAATTCTCGCTCACGCAGCAGGAATTTTAGCTGATCAACTTATAAATCTCCTATCCCTTGCATATTTCCAAATTTGTTATTATCTCTTTTCAATTTTTGTCTACGAAGTGCTCGTACAAAATGATGCTAACTCTTCTGTGAATTGCTTCTCCGCAACAGCAATCGCAATGTTAGCTCAAGTTGTGAAATACGATGGTGAAATTTCCTTGTGAAATTCACCAAAACACGCGTACATACAGGGTTTCTATCTATATTTATACACACCGATGCTGCTGGAAACGTATTAGAACTTATGACGCCAACAGGTTGACGCTAAGACCGATGGAACTTATCCCAGCTTGCTGTTATCTTTGTCACTTAAACCTTTGGGAACATATCCCACTGCAAACTTCTCATCAAGACTTCTATGCGTTTCTTCTCTACATGTGTTTGTATACGCGTGTAGGCGATCACGGCATATCTATGTACATACATAGATATCGACTGAGTGAGATACGCTTATACAAACATAAGTAAATATAGAATAGTTTAATGCGTTAACTTTACAAAGATTTGCTTATCTCTTAGATTCTTAATAAGTGTCCGTCCTCCTTCTTTTTGGCTTGCTGCTTTTTCTCTAGTGATGCTTAACTCGATACTTCTTCGCCTAATTATCGATTCGCTGTAAATGGCAATGGGTTGAGATTGCCAGACGCTTATACACATTTAAACGATCCCTAAACATAAAGAGAAAGCATTGAGATCTGAGAGTAAGTGCGAGCGAGATAAAAGTTAACAGCGTTGCCGTTCTATCGCACAAATCATATGGAAGAGAGTGCGCCAAGCACTTTCCTGTAGAGTAAGAGGTTCAAAAATACATCATATATATACCTTACTCCCTTACTCGCGATTTTGGACCAGATGCCACCGATATTTTTTGTGCCTACTTTCCTGTACTCACGTCCAGTCTATATGTTGTTTGGTTAGTGTGACTACCCAAACTGGCAGCATGCCAGCAGAGCCATTGTCTACCTTCTTGAGCCCCAGCAGTTCAACGATGTGTGCCTGTGCCTGCCTAATCGACGTTTATCAAATCGTTTTTGAAATATATTTAATGCTATGGAATAATTAGCCTCTGATATTTCCCATGACCGAATGGTATCCAGCGCAGAGTCCTTCAAGCAGAGCCGCAAATGCTGCATTTTTCCAAAATTTGTGAGTTCGGAATGATTTTCGATTAAAGTTGTGAACATGGAATAGAAATCTGACCACTCCGTATTACCTCCAGAAAACATTGGCGATTGATTGGCGGTAAGGTCGGTAACGCTCTGTATCTAGTCATTGACGCAGCAGCAATAGGCTCATTTACAAATGTGGAGCTGGACGGCAATGCTTTACTGCGCTTACAGATTTCAAGCCGCACCGAAGTCTCCAACGTTACTGAAAGCTCATCAAAAGCCTCGGGTAACTCACCGCCGATTTCGTCAAAGTCTAGTTCTTCAAAATTGTTTTGAGCGTCTTCGAATGCAGATTCCATTTGCTCAATCCGCTTAAGCAGCACCGACAATAAAATTTCATCATTATTGACAAGGGGCGTTTGGTTGCGGCTAGATTAAAGCGCCTGCAACCGCCTATTACTTTGACGCAACCCTGCGCTTCAAAAATTACACCCTTTTTGTAGGCTGGGATGTTCTCTGTTCTCAAAACACAAGTAAAATGCAGATAGCATGAGCCAACACGTCTGTATGTAGATGTATATATTCTTATGTACACAGACTCCGCTTTACTGCAATTTATCGCATGACACATGCTCGTACATATGTATGTATATAAGAGCGGCCACACAAGAGCGATTTTTTAATTTAAATAATTTCATGCAACAATATAATGTAATAAGAAAGGAATCACGTCGGGGTCATCAAAATGTTGGGCTAACAAGCTTTTTTATTAGCATTTAATAGCGAGAAGTTAAGGATTTTATAAAACTTCCGCTTTATCTTGTAAGTTCATGCAACGGGTTGTTTTATTTATATGCTTATAGCGAGCGCAATGACAATATGCGCAAATATACAATTTTTTGCGAAGCGATCGATGAAATCAAATATAGCGAACATACGAGACAAGAGTGCATTGCGTCGTTTCTATCGAATAAGCAACCTCTTAAGTAGGATGTTATACATCCTCAGGAAGAGATAAAGGAGAAACAAGGACACATTAACAATAAGGTAAAATACAAGATCAGCTGTCCTATTATAAATTGAATTGATTTGAAACAATGAAAGGCATGCAATGCATAAAATCAAGTTGTGCTGACGGTACTACATAATTTGCGGCAGTGAATAATGACCAAGAAATGTTCTCACACGTCATGTATCACGCACATGAGTATAAGCTTCTTGATAACAAGTAATAATAATATTTCATATTAACTTGAATATCAGAAGAAGGAGGAACGTAGGAGCATGTGACAAAAATATAGCGTAATGGAAAAGTCACTATAAATAAGACAACCACTGCGGCAGTATGCATAGTCAAACAGAAAGGTACTGACGGGAGACTGTATTTAATGGTAATTAATACACCACCAACTTGAATTGTGCAAACATTTCTGTGCACAATGAAATATTTGAGTTATTTAACCTAGTATCTGAAAATAATTTAGTATATGACCGAAGGAGGTGATACCCATAAATAGATACCCATAATGAAGCTTAGAAATGAGACTTTTTGGGGAATAATGGTCGATCTTTTATCGTTTCCTCGGTATGGTTCGAACACGCAAATGACCACACTACCTGAGGTCGCCTCTATACCCAAAACAATTATTGAGTGTTAAAAAGAAAAAAATGAATACAAATAACAATGCTGTTTTGTGCATATGTATACAGAAACTCTTTCTATTTGTGCTTGCTTATTCTTTAATAACTTCTGTGGTTGTTAGTCGATCTTAATGTGTTAAAAACTATTTGTACATTCTCAAAAAGTAAATTGCATTAAAATTGTGGCTTACAGTAGTTGGCTGTATAAATTGGCTTATTTATTTGATTTATATCTATGTGGTAGTAGCGGAGAGGTCATTGCTATAAATTTAAAGATACTTGATATATATATATACTATTCTAGAAGCTATATGTCGAGTTTGGTGACCCTTCATGCTATTATTTACAAAAATTAAAAAAAAAAAACAGGATTTCGATATCGATTTTAATTGATTACTTGGAAACGGGGCAAGCTATCGAGTATTGGGAAAAACTCGTTCTGCACTGGGATGACCTACACTTTTTTTATTTAAGTCTTAAGCTCATATTGGTTCTGAGACCCGAAAGTTCATAAATACGGATAAACGGCGGACAGACTGATAGGGCTAATTAAGTTTGCTGAATCATTCGCTAGTTTATGACTAACAATTCCTTATAAGAACTGTGGTTCTTAAATACATGTGATAATTTACTACTGAACGACATACCGTCGCTGAAATTGCTTACTTTGTGGCATCGTGCGAAAGCAAATAGCGACCACTATGGAACAAATTCATAAAATTCCGGTGACTTTTCAGACTCTCAACGGGCGCTGGTACGGTAGGACATATCAAAGAATTTTGTGCATGCTAGTCTCCTACAGCGTAGCTACTTCGGCTAAGATTTTGTTGAGAGGACTTATTTATTTAATTATTAATGAAATTAATGCTGAACACCTAATTAGAATATAGAATTTTCTAAGAGCATTACCGACACGATGGAGCTATGCCCCTTTTCACATCTAACTTTGTCAGTGATGTTATTAGAGCCTACAGCTAAGAAGCAAGGTATTATTATAGCAAGTATTGTCCTTATGAAAAAATTAAAAATTATGTTATTTTACAATATTATTTAGGAAAAAACTATAAATAAGAAAATGAAAGAAAGAATTTACTAATAAAGTACAGAAATTTATACCAGCATTTGTAGAATGATTAGTAGATAGGCTAAAGGGATTTAGTGATATGGGAAATTTATAGCCTGTCCGGCAGGCTGTGCCCCATTCATAGCTCATAGCTCCTAGAAAGCAGCGATTTTAATAGGGATGGAGAAAGTTCTATAGAGAAAACGTGAAAAAAGAATTGAGCCTAGCATAATCTGTTGTGCACATATATAAGAATAAGGGTCGATAGTTCCTGGTAGGTCTAGACGGAACAGAAAATTAAAGACGCTCTAACAGAAAAGAAGAATCTATGGCGCCCATACTCGACTAATGTAGGAAGACAACACCGAGATTTGTCCTACGGTTGGTGAACGATGGTAGATCAAGAAAAAAACCCTGCTGGAGTAGGCAACGAAGGCAATTAAGCTGCAATTAATTGACCGAACACCAAAGTTACATAGTGTCCAAATCATCTTGTAGACGGGAGTGGGCCCATGCAGCCTTTGGGTCGTACCTTTTAATAAGAAAAAAAACAAAGCAATAGAGACACGGAGGGAAGCCGAAACGTTCAAGATAAAAGAGTAAAATATCTTGTGCACATATTCACCATTAAATGCTTTACTGAAGTCAGTCTAAATAATATCAGTTTTCATTTTAGAAAGAAAATCATCATGCCAAAGTACAAGATCAATTATGTAGTTTCTAACACTAAGATTAATGAACCAGTTCATATTGTTCTTATTCTATGAACCTTCTGTAATAACTATTTACTCTGAAATAAACGTCGTCGTGTTCACACTGTTCGTCGTGTGCTCTCGATTTCATTTGGTTGTCTTATTATTACTAAGTATATTGCCCTGTGCAGACTTATTTTACTCTAACATTGGTTATGGGCCCCGAGTCACAAAAGTATAAATAAAGAAAAATGAGTCAAATCGAGAAGATAAATGGTAAAAACTACGATGTATGGAGTATACAGATGGAAAGTTTTCTAATTGATCAAGAACTTAGGAATGTAGTCTGTGGCAAGTTGAAGGTCAACGCAGCTGCTGCAAATACGTGTTAAATTTTAATGTGGCACAATTAAGCTATGTAAAAAAGTTCATAGTCCTCTAAAGAATCGTGGGACAAATTGCGTGAAGTGCATGTGCCGACAGGTCCAACTCAAAAAGTCAACGGAATTTCAATTGCGGTAAACGCGGGCACATATCGACCTAAAGCAAAGGAAGCGAGAGAAAAAAAGCAGTGCGAAAATCAAAACGAAGGACAAGAAAAGCTAGTTGGTGTCTGGACAGTGGTGCTACTACGTATGTGTGTTTTGAGAGAAATTTGTTTGTGGCGTTTAAAGAAGAAACATCATTATGTTAGCGGGAATTAAATTCATAGAATCGAAAGGCATAGGTGTCTTGAAAATAAAAACGCATAATTGTGAAATTCATATGCAAGATGTTTTGAATGTCCCAACGCTGCATATAAACTTCTATTCACACAGCAAAGTGTTAAAATTCGGATTTTCAGTTGTTTTCAAGAACAATCATGCAATAGTTAAATGCAAGAACGGCTCTGTGTTACTAAAGGCTGATTTAATCGAAAATTTATTTTCGTTTGATGATGTCAATCAAAATAAATTGTTTTCAACTCAAGAAAAGGCAATGGTCTGGCACCATCGGTATGGCAACCTAACTTTTAGCAGCTTAAAAGAGCTAGTAAATCAACGTGTCTGCGGTATTGATTTAAAAAACTTCTCAAAGTTCTTCTGAAATAAATTGTAACACATGTAATATATAAAAAATTTGTGCATTACCATTTCAAAAGAACGATAAAGGTGTAACTGATTGTTTAGATTTAATACACACGGACGTATGCGGGCCTATAAATGTTGCTTCAATTGGTGGTGCGAAATATTTAATAACTTTTATAGACGATCGGTCAAAAAGAATTTTGTATATTTTTTAAATCCAAAAACGAAGCTTTTGAAGCTTTCAAAATATTTAATAACCTGGCTGAGTGTCAAATGCAAAAAAAAAAAATAAAAGCCATCCGTAGTGACAATGGCAAAGAGTTTGTTAATGGTAAATTAAATTATTAAAGAGCTGCCAGCGCAGGTGGTTACAGCAGAGCCAGCAATCAATAAAGGACTCCAAAACTAAAAACCCATCGATAATCATTCAGAAGATGATATGGAGAACTATGAGAGTTTTGGAGATTCTGATTCATCGAGCAGTACTGCCGGGGAAGTGGGCATAGGCCCTGGCAGGCCTACGCTTATTCGAACTGGAAGACCAAGAAAGCAGCACAACGAGCTTCATAATATGACTTACTATGACATGGAAACTCCAAATACACCTAAGCAGGCGTTGTATGGCAAACATGCGTTTGAGTGGGAGGAATCTATGAATCTTCCACCTTATGCAAAAGTTATTGGATGCATGTGGGTATTTAAAATAAAACAAAACAAAAAAAAATAATACTTTCCCCGGTAGGGCTCGAACTCGCGACAGACCGCACCACCTGCTATGCCTCTACCCAGCAGCCACACCAACAATTAAGTTCTTATGATAAAAAAAGGAACTTAAATAACATTACAAAAAAAAGATGCAATTACCATGTTGTTAGAATGCGAAGCAGACGCGCATGAATGTGTGTGTTTACATGTATACAAAAATTCTTAAAGCTGCTGCCCCATTCAATTGCGCAGTTGCATATAACTTTGGTTTTTTTAGCCGATCTTTATGAAATTTTCTACAGTATATCTTATTGTACCATAGAATATTTTTTTGTATTCTGAAAAAGTCAATTGCATTTAAATTGTGGTTTAAATTGGTTGGCAATAAAAGTTGGGTAATTAACGTGATTTATGGCTCGATGTTGTGGTAGCGGGGAGGTGGCAATAGGTATGAAATGAAAGATACTTGAAATATCTATAATATTCTAGAAGCAACATATCATGTTTGCTGGCTCTAGGTCTTCTTATTTACCCAATTTGCTAAAAAAAAACAGGATGTCGATATCGATTGCTTTGAAACGGAGTAAGTTATCGATTATCGGAAACAAACTCGATCTGCGCGGGAACTAGGAGCATCTACATCTAAAATTTCAAGTCTCTTGCTCTTATAGGTTCTGAGATCCTTGAGCTCATACATACGGACGGACGGACGGACGGACAGACAGACGGACATGGCTAGATCAACTCGGCTATTGATGCTGATCAAGAATATATATACTTTATGGGGTCGGAGATGCTTCCTTCTGCCTGTTACATACATTTGGATTTTGCACAAATACAATATACCCTTATACCCATTTTTAATGGGTTCAGGGTATAAAAAGACTGGGACTTAATGCCACACAAAATAAACCATGTTTGTTTACAAATATTTCTAAAGATTCGTACAATTTGATAGCTGTATATGTAGAAGATTTAATAATAGCTTGTTCCAAACGCTCAGATCTAATGCATTTTAAGAAGAAGTTGCAGGAAATGTTTGATGTTCACGACAATGGCCAGTTAAATCAGTTTTTAGGCATTTAAATACAGCGTGAAGGAGATCTAAGTGCTATTTCTATTTGCCACAAACGGTATATAAGGTGCCTACTGGAGAAATACGGCACGAACGTCTTTAGTTCCTGGATTTTAAATAAGCTGCAACGAAGGCCAATGCATCAAAGCAGACGTGACCAATTACTAATTGGGTCATTTACGTATCTGACCATCTCAACTCGGCCGGATATAGGTCATTCTGTAAGTAAACTAGCGCAACGGAATACTATTCTTGCGCTTCCTGGGAAAGACAATTGACCTAAAGCTCTATTATCGCTAAACTGGTCAATGACTGCATGCATTTGTCTTTGCACACGGGGCTAATGACAGCCTAGATAGAAAATCGTATACCGTCTTTGGATTTGGTCTTGAAGCTACAGTATTGAAAAAACAAGGACTGGTCGCTCACAGCAGAACTGATGCTGAATATGTAGCCTTATCAAGGACCGCAAAAGAGGCAACATATTTACGACGACTACTGAAAGAATTTGAGTTTTATCGTCCAACAGAGCCTGTGCAAATCTATGGTGACAATTTAAGCGCTCAACAAGTTGCAGCTTATCCTGTACACCATAAGCGAACAAAGCATATCGATATTAAATAACACTACATACGAGAGGTTCTAGCATTACAAATTTGTATCAATAATCTTCCTACAAATGAAAATGCTGCCGATATCTTAACAAAAAATGTACAGAAAGAAAATTGTTAAATTGCTCGGTTTGAATGAATAAAAAGTACTGTTTGTCAAATTAAAATTATTAACTTGAGAAGAAGTGCTAAAGTACAAGTTCTATTATGTAGTGTGCTATCACTAAGATTAATTAACCAGCTCACATTCTATAAACCTTCTGTAATTACTCTTTACTCTGAAATAAACGTTCGTCGTGTGTTCTCAATTTCATTTGGTGTGCTTATTATTACTAAGTATATTGCCCTGTGCACATTTATTTTACTCTAACACAAAATTTACCAAGGAAGGAAATTCTAGTAGTATGGTCGTAGTTAACTAATACTTTACGAATCCATGTTGAATATGGGAAAATTCAAAGTTATTATTTTTTCAAATAACTTAGGAACAGCGGACAGTTTTGCAATGTCTGTGTTATTTTGTATATCAGACTTTCCACGTTTCTTGTGGAGAGGACTGTTATTAGATTCCTTCCAAAGAGATGGAGAAACAAAAGGCGAGAAAGAAGATTTTAAAGAGTTTACCGGATAGAAGAGGGGAATGAGAAAGGAGCAAGTATATAGCAAGAGAATGTAAAATTATAAGGGTAATATTTATTATTAGGACAGACAGAGGAGTAAGTTGATTGGTAAAAATAAGCAAAGAGGTTATCAAAATCAGAATCATTGCTAGCTTAATCCATTCCTTTGGGAAAGGAACGGTGGCCCTTGGTGGTAGGTGGTGAATGCGAAATAAGGTAAAATACAAGATCAGCTGTTCTATTCAAATGATCAGAAATTGAATTGATTTGAAACAATGAAAAGTCTAGCATGCAATGCATAGTCAAGTTGGGCTAACGGTACTACATAATTTGCGGCAGTAAACAATGCCAAAAAATGTTCTCACACGTCATGTATCACGCACATGAGTATAAGCTTCTTTAAGACAATTAATACTTATGTTTCATATTTACTTGAGTATCAGAAGACGGAGGAACATAGGACCATGTGATAAAAATATCGTGTATCACTATAAACAAGTCACTACAACCAACTCGAATCGTCCAAACATTTCTAACGGTCGATCTTTTATCGTTTCCTCGGTATGGTTCGAACACGCAACAGACCACACTACCTACCGTCGCCTCTATAGCCACACCAATTATAATGTGTTAGTGAGAATAAAATGAATTAAAATAACAATGCTGTAATGTGCAAAAGTATACAGAAAGCACGTGTTCTTTAATAACTTCTGTAATTGTTAACCGATCTTAATGAAATTTTCTATTGTGCTTACAACTATTTGTACATTCTCAAAAAGTCAATTGCATTAAAATTGGCTTACAGTAGGGAGCAGTATAAAATGGTTTATTTATTTGACTTATATCTCTGTTGAGTTTGGTGACCGTTGCTCATATTATTTACAAAAATTGTTTAAAAAAACAGGATTTCGATATTGATTTACTTGGAAACGGGGCAAGCTATCGACTATCGGAAAACACTGGTTCTGCGCTAGGGCGACCTACAGCTTTTTTTTGAAGTCTTAAGCTCATATTGGTTCTGAGATCCGTAAGTTCATAAATACGGATAAACGGCGGACGGACCGTCAGACAGACGGATAGGGCTAATTAAGTTTGCTTATCCTTGAGATGATTTCCCTGAATCATTCGCTAGTTTATAATCGGACTAGCAAATGCAACGGCAACGAGAATGAAGCTGTGAAGCAAAGGCAGCGAGCAATCAAAATCAAAGCATATCCAGCACGAGGTAACGGCAACAAGAAGTCAGCAACGAAGGAACTGTAGCGAGTTTCCAGCGACGAAGCAACGGAATGGCAATTGCAACGGCTCCAAAATACCGAAAGTCAATGGAGTTAACCAAATGTTGCTGTCGATGGTGTATTTTGCGAAGAGTTCGACCTTCCTCCAAAGAAATGATGTGCGGTAACGATATGCCGGCAATTTTTTGACCTTTTAAGAATCGAATCTCAAGTGGGCGTGTGTGGATAGTATAAAGTTTTAGTAAGTATTAAGTGACATGAAATGACGACAATGATGGTGCTTACTGAACTTTAACATAACTTAAGATTAAATTGAACGCGCAATTAGAGAGATCGAAAGAGAGTGAGACTTCGATGATCAGTTAGCATATTCTTAACATAGTCTGGTTTGACATTGCTATTGATATCATAACTAATGTATATATGAGGTATATGACCGAACAATGGTTATATAATATAATTCTGATGAATTCGACAATGGACTCTTACCAATGAAACCATTACATGTAATATTTTTTTAATATAGTGGAATCAGGCTATAAGAATAAAAACTTAAGTTGAAACACTAACAATCAGTTAGAACTGACTAAGAAAAAATGTACAACAATGTATATAAACTTTTCAAAAGATCAATGCTAAAGGGAAAACAGGAATCACATTTCCTGCCAAATGATAATGGGCTTCAACCCGGTGCACTCAACTTGCATCACATTCCTATATCGGCCAGTGTTGAAGGCTCGCCGATTTATAATCATTATTTGATGTTCAAACTTTTTGGGTGCCTCAGTTCACCAGTGCGCATACTCACAAATTCAATAAAAGTAAATCTATCGATGCATGGTACCATGGTGGAAGTATCTGTAAAGCAATTAAAATTAGCCAATCTATTAACAAATAATTTGGGCTTTACAGTGCACCCATTGCCTAAATCTTATGGCACTTAGAAGGTCTCGGTTTGCCCTATGTTTACCAATCTCACGTTATCAAGTTTCTCTTTCAAATTAAAAAAAAAAGAATAATCCTTGCTCTCTTAAACATAGAATGAAAGTTTCTGTTGCACTCATTTTAGTACTAATGTCATGATTTTAGCAAAAGAAAGGGGAGCTCAAAGACTATCTTTGATGAGGATGAGCATGTAAAGCGAAGCGCACTATGCGCACACATAGTACGAACATCCAAATGCTCCAATTCCTTCCCAGCGACACACAGGTGATCAGGCTCAAGCTGCAAGGAGTAAGCGGCCTTCCGGGCTCGCCCGCAATGTGCCGGTGTGACCACGGTGTCTTTTGTCGGGGTCCGAAAGATAACTGCTGTTTGAATCTTCGCCACTCCCGTAGCACTGTCGTTACCTTGGACGGATATCTGTGGTCGGGACTCCCAAAGTGGTCGCGACCGTCCAGTCAAGCTGAATTTATAATATGTGTATATATGTATGTATACATGAAAGTGCGGGTCCGCCTTGGCTGGTCGGTAGGTCAATAATATTCCACACTCTTTAAAGGTTCACTTTACAACAACGCACTAAATTGTATAATGAAAATATGACTTTGTGGCTGAACTCTTGCTGAAAAACTGCTAAGCGTGGAGTGTAAGAACACCGGAGTCTTCTTGAAAAGAGCTGGGGTCAATACACCGCAAGTAAGCCGAATCTGCACTCTCAAAATTTGCGTCTTGCTTGCTCTGCTCGCGAATTAAAACGAATGGTGTTAATTCAAATCTTCTACCTCTCTTCAATTTTAGTAACACACAAATACAAATAAAATTCTTGTTTTCCATATCTGAATTATAACGGTAAAATGACCCGATCTATCGGGCAATCCTTCGTTATTGCGTGAGTGCGAGCGAAGAAACAAACCTTCGCTGAAATAGAGCATTTTTTTTAAAGGTCGACAAAACGATTGCCTTCCTAATTATTTAATACATTATACATACATTTTGAAAATTAAATGCTAAAAGCTAATTTTTAGAATAAACAGATTTACAATACCATCACCGACACGATGGAGATGTTTTATTTGGCCGTCCGATCAGCTATGTCCTTTTTCTCAGCTAATTTTCCCAGTTACGCTATTAGAGCCTACATCTAAGAAAGAAGGTGTTAGTAGAGAAAATAGTGTTTGTTGGGCTAACAAGCTAGCATATAATAGCAAGAAGTTAAGGATGTTATAAACATTTCGCTTTTTTTTATAAGTTCATGCAACGGGTTGTTTTATTTATATGCTTATAGCGAGCGCATTGACAATATACGAAAATAAGAGATCCGATATAGCGAACATACGAGACAAGAGTGCATTGCGGCGTCGCTAGCATTGATGCGCTAGCCGCTTAAGACAAAGTGAAAATGGTAATAAAGCGCGATAACAGAAACTGTGATGAGCGCAAGCGATAAGCGCTAGATAGTTAACAGCGAATAATATTGAGCTATTTTATGACATGCGAGAAACGCCAAACAATAAACAAATGGTGACATTCCTTGCCTCGCAGTCCAATATGTAAATGAAATGTTATGCGAACATAGTACTAATTTAATTTTTAGCTGCTTTGCCGAACATACTCCCCCCGTTGAACGACCAGCGTCGCTTCTTAGTTGTTGTAATTCAGTCAGCATAGTAGGATTCTAGTTTTGGAGCAATTTCACTAAAGTGTTTTGTAGTATGTCCCGAGGCTCGTAACCATATAGCTGGAACGGAGAACAGTTAGTAGATTTGTAAACCATCGTGGTAATACTCCACTAGATGGAGTGCATCCCAACGCTTCTCATTTTCGGACATAGGCAGCAACATTGATAAGGTGATTCTGTTAGTGCATTCTGCATGTCCGTTGGCTCTGGGTGTTCGAACAGCATTAAGGACGTGTTTAATATTATTGTCTGTACGGAATTTCCCAAAATCTTTTGAGGTGGAAGCTGTACCTCGATCGGAGACAATCCTTTGTGGCATCCCCAGATAGCTGGTTACTTCTTTGAGGATATCGATGACGTGCTTGGTTGCTGTGCTTTTAACGGCGATCATAATCGTAAATTTGCTAAATGCATCGACACAAACAAGTATGGGTCTTTGGAAACGGTCCCAGGTGGTCGATATGAACCGTTGAAAATGGTGTTGGTTTGATGTCGTCATAATGATATTGTCCCTCTTTGCGACCACCTGGTTGCTTAAAAAATGCACAGCCCACACAGGACTTTAGCCTATGACATAATTTCGCATGCGTGGAAACTAAAATAGATTTGTAATACGGCTCATTGTTTTCTAAATGCTCATATGACCTGATTTATCATCACATTCATAAAGGATCTGATACCGTAGCTGCTAAGGCACAACCCACAAGCGATTGTTCTTGTATTTGCGATAGAGCCGATCTAGTTCAATGAGTTCAATGACATACTCGTCATTTTCGGTTACTTTGGCGGATTTCATATCGGTTACAAGTTTTTGGATCATTTCAACTTGAAGTTGTATAGCAAATAACCAATCCGGTTCATCCATGATTGTTTTGGATATCCTTAAGCTGGCTGTTTCCATCTCACGTGCCTGATCGGTGAATTACTTCGATATCGAACTCTTGAATACGCAACCACCATCGTGCAATTCGTGGTATAAGCCCCCGTTTTTCCATTGATGTTCTTAATGCATTACAATCAGTAATTATTCTGATCTGTTCGCTCTTAGAAGTTGCTCGACTAAAGTAGGCTATCGGTTTTAGTTGGCCATCTTCCACCTGTAGCAGCACTCCGGCTAATCCAATAGAGCTTGCATCCGTGCGTAACTCGTGATCAGCATCCAATCGATAACTTGTAAGCACTGGCTTAGATACGAGGCATTGCTTTATGTTTGATGTTTGATGTTCACGACAATGGCCAGTTAAATCAGTTTTTAGGCATTTAAATACAGCGTGAAGGAGATCTAAGTGCTATTTCTATTTGCCAGAAACGGTATATAAGGTGCCTACTGGAGAAATACGGCACGAACGTCTTTAGTTCCTGGATTTTAAATAAGCTGCAACGAAGGCCAATGCAGCAAAGCAGACGTGACCAATTACTAATTGAATCATTTACGTATCTGACCATCTCAACTCGGCCGGATATAGGTCATTCTGTAAGTAAACTAGCGCAACGGAATACTATTCTTGCGCTTCCTGGGAAAGACAATTGACCTAAAGCTCTATTATCGCTAAACTGGTCAACGACTGCATGCATTTGTCTTTGCAGACGGGGCTAATGACAGCCTAGATAAAAAATCGTATACCGTCTTTGGATTTGGTCTTGAAGCTACAGTATTGAAAAAGCAAGGACTGGTCGCTCAGAGCAGAACTGATGCTGAATATGTAGCCTTATCAAGGACCGCAAAAGAGGCAACATATTTACGACGACTACTGAAAGAATTTGAGTTTTATCGTCCAACAGAGCCTGTGCAAATCTATGGTGACAATTTAAGCGCTCAACAAGTTGCAGCTTATCCTGTACACCATAAGCGAACAAAGCATATCGATATTAAATAACACTACATACGAGAGGTTCTAGCATTACAAATTTGTATCAATAATCTTCCTACAAATGAAAATGCTGCCGATATCTTTTCAAAAAATGTACAGAAAGAAAATTGTTAAGTTGCTCGGTTTGAATGAATAAAAAGTACTGTTTGTCAAATTAAAATTATTAACCTGAGAAGAAGTGCTAAAGTACAAGTTCTATTATGTAGTGTGCTATCACTAAGATTAATTAACCAGCTCACATTCTATAAACCTTCTGTAATTACTCTTTACTCTGAAATAAACGTTCGTCGTGTGTTCTCAATTTCATTTGGTGTGCTTATTATTACTAAGTATATTGCCCTGTGCACATTTATTTTACTCTAACACAAAATTTACCAAGAAAGGAAATTCTAGTAGTATGGTCGTAGTTAACTAATACTTTACGAATCCATGTTGAATAAGGGAAAATTCAAAGTTATTATTTTTTCAAATAACTTAGGAACAGCGGACAGTTTTGCAATGTCTCTGTTATTTTGTATATCAGACTTTCCACGTTTCTTGTGGAGAGGACTGTTATTAGATTCCTTCCAAAGAGATGCAGAAACAAAAGGCGAGAAAGAAGATTAAGGAGTTTACCGGATAGAAGAGGGGAATGAGAAAGGAGCAAGTATATAGCAAGAGAATGTAAAATTATAAGGGTAATATTTATTATTAGGACAGACAGAGGAGTAAGTTGATTGGTAAAAATAAGCAAAGAGGTTATCAAAATCCTTTGCGAAAGGAACGGTGGCCCTTGGTGGTAGGTGGTGAATGCGAAATAAGGCAAAATACAAGATCAGCTGTTCTATTCAAATGATCAGAAATTGAATTGATTTGAAACAATGAAAAGTCTAGCATGCAATGCATAGTCAAGTTGGGCTAACGGTACTACATAATTTGCGGCAGTAAACAATGCCAAAAAATGTTCTCACACGTCATGTATCACGCACATGAGTATAAGCTTCTTTAAAACAATTAATACTTATGTTTCATATTCACTTGAGTATCAGAAGACGGAGGAACATAGGAGCATGTGATAAAAATATCGTGTGATGGAAAAGTCACTATAAACAAGTCACTATAACCAACTCGAATCGTCCAAACATTTCTAGCGGTCGATCTTTTATCGTTTCCTCGGTATGGTTCGAACACGCAACAGACCACACTACCTACCGTCGCCTCTATACCCAAAACAATTATTGAGTGTTAAAAAGAAAAAAATGAATACAAATAACAATGCTGTAATGTGCATATGTATACAGAAACTCTTTCTATTTGTGCTTGCTTGTTCTTTAATAACTTCTGTGGTTTTTAGTCGATCTTAATGTGTTAAAAACTATTTGTACATTCTCAAAAAGTAAATTGCATTAAAATTGTGGCTTACAGTAGTTGGCTGTATAAATTGGCTTATTTATTTGATTTATATCTATGTGGTAGTAGCGGAGAGGTCATTGCTATAAATTTAAAGATACTTGATATATATATATACTATTCTAGAAGCTATATGTCGAGTTTGGTGACCCTTCATGCTATTATTTACAAAAATTTAAAAAAAAAACAGGATTTCGATATCGATTTTAATTGATTACTTGGAAACGGGGCAAGCTATCGAGTACTGGGAAAAACTCGTTCTGCACTGGGATGACCTACACTTTTTTTATTTAAGTCTTAAGCTCATATTGGTTCTGAGATCCGAAAGTTCATAAATACGGATAAACGGCGGACAGACGGATAGGGCTAATTAAGTTTGCTGAATCATTCGCTAGTTCATGACTAACAATACCTTAGAAGAACTGTGGTTCTTAAATACATGTGATAATTTACTACTGAACGACATACCGTCGCTGAAATTGCTTACTTTGTGGCATCGTGCGAAAGCAAATAGCGACCACTATGGAACAAATTCATAAAATTCCGGTGACTTTTCAGACTCTCAACGGGCGCTGGTACGGTAGGACATATCAAAGAATTTTGTGCATGCTAGTCTTCTACAGCGTAGCTACTTCGGCTAAGATTTTGTTGAGAGGACTTATTTATTTAATTATTAATGAAATTAATGCTGAACACCTAATTAGAATATAGAATTTTCTAAGAGCATTACCGACACGATGGAGCTATGCCCCTTTTCACATCTAACTTTGTCAGTGATGTTATTAGAGCCTACAGCTAAGAAGCAAGGTATTATTATAGCAAGTATTGTCCTTATGAAAAAATTAAAAATAACGTTATTTTAAAATATTATTTAGGAAAAAACTATAAATAAGAAAATGAAAGAAAGAATTTACTAATAAAGTACAGAAATTTATACCAGCATTTGTAGAATGATTAGTAGATAGGATAAAGGGATTTAGTGATATGGGAAATTTATAGCCTGTCCGGCAGGCTGTGCCCCATTCATAGCTCATAGCTCCTAGAAAGCAGCGATTTTAATAGGGATGGAGAAAGTTCTATAGAGAAAACGTGAAAAGAGAATTGAGCCTAGCATAATCTGTTGTGCACATATATAAGAATAAGGGTCGATAGTTCCTGGTAGGTCTAGACGGAACAGAAAATTAAAGACGCTCTAACAGAAAAGAAGAATCTATGGCGCCCTTACTCGACTAATGTAGGAAGACAACACCGAGATTTGTCCTACGGTTGGTGAACGATGGTAGATCAAGAAAAAAACCCTGCTGGAGTAGGCAACGAAGGCAATTAAGCTGCAATTAATTGACCGAACACCAAAGTTACATAGTGTCCAAATCATCTTGTAGACGGGAGTGGGCCCATGCAGCCTTTGGGTCGTACCTTTTAATAAGAAAAAAAAACAAAGCAATAGAGACACGGAGGGAAGCCGAAACGTTCAAGATAAAGGAGTAAAATATCTTGTGCACATATTCACCATTAAATGCCTTACTGAAGTCAGTCTAAATAATATCAGTTTTCATTTTAGAAAGAAAATCATCATGCCAAAGTACAAGATCAATTATGTAGTTTCTAACACTAAGATTAATGAACCAGTTCATATTGTTCTTATTCTATGAACCTTCTGTAATAACTATTTACTCTGAAATAAACGTCGTCGTGTTCACACTGTTCGTCGTGTGCTCTCGATTTCATTTGGTTGTCTTATTATTACTAAGTATATTGCCCTGTGCAGACTTATTTTACTCTAACATTGGTTATGGGCCCCGAGTCACAAAAGTATAAATAAAGAAAAATGAGTCAAATCGAGAAGATAAATGGTAAAAACTACGATGTATGGAGTATACAGATGGAAAGTTTTCTAATTGATCAAGAACTTAGGAATGTAGTCTGTGGCAAGTTGAAGGTCAACGCAGCTGCTGCAAATACGTGTTAAATTTTAATGTGGCACAATTAAGCTATGTAAAAAAGTTCATAGTCCTCTAAAGAATCGTGGGACAAATTGCGTGAAGTGCATGTGCCGACAGGTCCAACTCAAAAAGTCAACGGAATTTCAATTGCGGTAAACGCGGGCACATATCGACGCAAAGGAAGCGAGAGAAAAAAAGCAGTGCGAAAATCAAAACGAAGGACAAGAAAAGCTAGTTGGTGTCTGGACAGTGGTGCTACTACGTATGTGTGTTTTGAGAGAAATTTGTTTGTGGCGTTTAAAGAAGAAACATCATTATGTTAGCGGGAATTAAATTCATAGAATCGAAAGGCATAGGTGTCTTGAAAATAAAAACGCATAATTGTGAAATTCATATGCAAGATGTTTTGAATGTCCCAACGCTGCATATAAACTTCTATTCACACAGCAAAGTGTTAAAATTCGGATTTTCAGTTGTTTTCAAGAACAATCATGCAATAGTTAAATGCAAGAACGGCTCTGTGTTACTAAAGGCTGATTTAATCGAAAATTTATTTTCGTTTGATGATGTCAATCAAAATAAATTGTTTTCAACTCAAGAAAAGGCAATGGTCTGGCACCATCGGTATGGCAACCTAACTTTTAGCAGCTTAAAAGAGCTAGTAAATCAACGTGTCTGCGGTATTGATTTAAAAAACTTCTCAAAGTTCTTCTGAAATAAATTGTAACACATGTAATATATAAAAAATTTGTGCATTACCATTTCAAAAGAACGATAAAGGTGTAACTGATTGTTTAGATTTAATACACACGGACGTATGCGGGCTATAAATGTTGCTTCAATTGGTGGTGCGAAATATTTAATAACTTTTATAGACGATCGGTCAAAAAGAATTTTGTATATTTTTTAAATCCAAAAACGAAGCTTTTGAAGCTTTCAAAATATTTAATAACCTGGCTGAGTGTCAAATGCAAAAAAAAAAAAATAAAAGCCATCCGTAGTGACAATGGCAAAGAGTTTGTTAATGGTAAATTAAATTATTAAAGAGCTGCCAGCGCAGGTGGTTACAGCAGAGCCAGCAATCAATAAAGGACTCCAAAACTAAAAACCCATCGATAATCATTCAGAAGATGATATGGAGAACTATGAGAGTTTTGGAGATTCTGATTCATCGAGCAGTACTGCCGGGGAAGTGGGCATAGGCCCTGGCAGGCCTACGCTTATTCGAACTGGAAGACCAAGAAAGCAGCACAACGAGCTTCATAATATGACTTACTATGACATGGAAACTCCAAATACACCTAAGCAGGCGTTGTATGGCAAACATGCGTTTGAGTGGGAGGAATCTATGAATCTTCCACCTTATGCAAAAGTTATTGGATGCATGTGGGTATTTAAAATAAAACAAAACAAAAAAAAATAATACTTTCCCCGGTAGGGCTCGAACTCGCGACAGACCGCACCACCTGCTATGCCTCTACCCAGCAGCCACACCAACAATTAAGTTCTTATGATAAAAAAAGGAACTTAAATAACATTACAAAAAAAAGATGCAATTACCATGTTGTTAGAATGCGAAGCAGACGCGCATGAATGTGTGTGTTTACATGTATACAAAAATTCTTAACGCTGCTGCCCCATTCAATTGCGCAGTTGCATATAACTTTGGTTTTTTTAGCCGATCTTTATGAAATTTTCTACAGTATATCTTATTGTACCATAGAATATTTTTTTGTATTCTGAAAAAGTCAATTGCATTTAAATTGTGGTTTAAATTGGTTGGCAATAAAAGTTGGGTAATTAACGTGATTTATGGCTCGATGTTGTGGTAGCGGGGAGGTGGCAATAGGTATGAAATGAAAGATACTTGAAATATCTATAATATTCTAGAAGCAACATATCATGTTTGCTGGCTCTAGGTCTTCTTATTTACCCAATTTGCTAAAAAAAAACAGGATGTCGATATCGATTGCTTTGAAACGGAGTAAGTTATCGATTATCGGAAACAAACTCGATCTGCGCGGGAACTAGGAGCATCTACATCTAAAATTTCAAGTCTCTTGCTCTTATAGGTTCTGAGATCCTTGAGCTCATACATACGGACGGACGGACGGACGGACAGACAGACGGACATGGCTAGATCAACTCGGCTATTGATGCTGATCAAGAATATATATACTTTATGGGGTCGGAGATGCTTCCTTCTGCCTGTTACATACATTTGGATTTTGCACAAATACAATATACCCTTATACCCATTTTTAATGGGTTCAGGGTATAAAAAGACTGGGACTTAATGCCACACAAAATAAACCATGTTTGTTTACAAATATTTCTAAAGATTCGTACAATTTGATAGCTGTATATGTAGAAGATTTAATAATAGCTTGTTCCAAACGCTCAGATCTAATGCATTTTAAGAAGAAGTTGCAGGAAATGTTTGATGTTCACGACAATGGCCAGTTAAATCAGTTTTTAGGCATTTAAATACAGCGTGAAGGAGATCTAAGTGCTATTTCTATTTGCCACAAACGGTATATAAGGTGCCTACTGGAGAAATACGGCACGAACGTCTTTAGTTCCTGGATTTTAAATAAGCTGCAACGAAGGCCAATGCATCAAAGCAGACGTGACCAATTACTAATTGGGTCATTTACGTATCTGACCATCTCAACTCGGCCGGATATAGGTCATTCTGTAAGTAAACTAGCGCAACGGAATACTATTCTTGCGCTTCCTGGGAAAGACAATTGACCTAAAGCTCTATTATCGCTAAACTGGTCAACGACTGCATGCATTTGTCTTTGCACACGGGGCTAATGACAGCCTAGATAGAAAATCGTATACCGTCTTTGGATTTGGTCTTGAAGCTACAGTATTGAAAAAACAAGGACTGGTCGCTCACAGCAGAACTGATGCTGAATATGTAGCCTTATCAAGGACCGCAAAAGAGGCAACATATTTACGACGACTACTGAAAGAATTTGAGTTTTATCGTCCAACAGAGCCTGTGCAAATCTATGGTGACAATTTAAGCGCTCAACAAGTTGCAGCTTATCCTGTACACCATAAGCGAACAAAGCATATCGATATTAAATAACACTACATACGAGAGGTTCTAGCATTACAAATTTGTATCAATAATCTTCCTACAAATGAAAATGCTGCCGATATCTTTTCAAAAAATGTACAGAAAGAAAATTGTTAAGTTGCTCGGTTTGAATGAATAAAAAGTACTGTTTGTCAAATTAAAATTATTAACCTGAGAAGAAGTGCTAAAGTACAAGTTCTATTATGTAGTGTGCTATCACTAAGATTAATTAACCAGCTCACATTCTATAAACCTTCTGTAATTACTCTTTACTCTGAAATAAACGTTCGTCGTGTGTTCTCAATTTCATTTGGTGTGCTTATTATTACTAAGTATATTGCCCTGTGCACATTTATTTTACTCTAACACAAAATTTACCAAGGAAGGAAATTCTAGTAGTATGGTCGTAGTTAACTAATACTTTACGAATCCATGTTGAATATGGGAAAATTCAAAGTTATTATTTTTTCAAATAACTTAGGAACAGCGGACAGTTTTGCAATGTCTGTGTTATTTTGTATATCAGACTTTCCACGTTTCTTGTGGAGAGGACTGTTATTAGATTCCTTCCAAAGAGATGCAGAAACAAAAGGCGAGAAAGAAGATTAAGGAGTTTACCGGATAGAAGAGGGGAATGAGAAAGGAGCAAGTATATAGCAAGAGAATGTAAAATTATAAGGGTAATATTTATTATTAGGACAGACAGAGGAGTAAGTTGATTGGTAAAAATAAGCAAAGAGGTTATCAAAATCCTTTGCGAAAGGAACGGTGGCCAGAGTCACAAAAGTATAAATAAAGAAAAATGAGTCAAATCGAGAAGATAAATGGTAAAAACTACGATGTATGGAGTATACAGATGAACATTTTTTTAATTGATCAAGAACTTAGGAATGTAGTCTGTGGCAAGTTGAAGGTCAACGCAGCTGCTGCAAATACGTGTTAAATTTTAATGTGGCACAATTAAGCTATGTAAAAAAGTTCATAGTCCTCTAAAGAATCGTGGGACAAATTGCGTGAAGTGCATGTGCCGACAGGTCCAACTCAAAAAGTCAACGCGGGCACATATCGACCTAAAGCAAAGGAAGCGAGAAAAAAAAAGCAGTGCGAAATTCAAAACGAAGAACAACAGCAAAAATGCTCGTACGCCGTATACACAGCACTGCAAAAATAACTTGCAAAAAAAGCTAGTTGGTGTCTGGACAGTGGTGCTACTACGTATGTGTGTTTTGAGAGAAATTTGTTTGTGGCGTTTAAAGAAGAAACATCATTATGTTAGCGGGAATTAAATTCATAGAATCGAAAGGCATAGGTGTCTTGAAAATAAAAACGCATAATTAAACTTCTATTCACACAGCAAAGTGTTAAAATTCGGACATTCAGTTGTTTTCAAGAACAATCATGCAATAGTTAAATGCAAAAACGGCTCTGTGTTACTAAAGGCTGATTTAATCGAAAATTTATTTTCGTTTGATGATTTCAATCAAAATAAATTGTTTTCAACTCAAGAAAAGGCAATGGTCTGGCACCATCGATATGGCAACCTAACTTTTAGCAGCTTAAAAGAGCTAGTAAATCAACGTGTCTGCGGTATTGATTTAAAAAACTTCTCAAAGTTCTTCTGAAATAAATTGTAACACATGTAATATATAAAAAATTTGTGCATTACCATTTCAAACGAACGATAAAGGTGCAACTAATTGTTTGGATTTAATACACACGGACGTATGCTTGCCTATAAATGTTGCTTCAATTGGTGGTGCGAAATATTTAATAACTTTTATAGACGATCGGTCAAAAAGAATTTTGTATATTTTTTAAATCCAAAAACGAAGCTTTTGTAGCTTTCAAAACATTTAAAAACCTGGCTGAGTGTCAAATGCAAAAAAAAAAAAATAAAAGCCATCCGTAGTGACAATGGCAAAGAGTTTGTTAATGGTAAATTCGATGCGTTATTAAAGAGCTGCCAGCACAGGTGGTTACAGCAGAGCCAGCAATCAATAAAGGACTCCAAAACTAAAAACCCATCGATAATCATTCAGAAGATGATATGGAGAACTATGAGAGTTTTGGAGATTCTGATTCATCGAGCAGTACTGCCGGGGAAGTGGGCATAGGCCCTGGCAGGCCTACGCTTATTCGAACTGGAAGACCAAGAAAGCAGCACAACGAGCTTCATAATATGACTTACTATGACATGGAAACTCCAAAAACAGCTAAGCGGGCGTTGTATGGCAAACATGCGTTTGAGTGGGAGAAATCTATGAGTCTTCCACCTTATGCAAAAGTTATTGGATGCATGTGGGTATTTAAAATTAATGGGTATTTAAATTAAATTAAAAAAATAATACTCTCCCCGGTAGGGCTCGAACTCGCGGCAGACCGCACCACCTGCTATGCCTCTACCCAGCAGCCACACCAACAATTAAGTTCTTTTGATAAAAAAAGGAACTTAAATAACATTACAAAAAATAGATGCAATTACCATGCTGTTAGAATGCGAAGCAGACGCGAATGAATGTGTGTGTGTACATGTATACAAAAATTCTTAAAGCTGCTGCCCCATTCAATTGCGCAGTTGCATATAACTTTGGTTTATTTTAACCTTTATAAAATCTCCTACAGTATATCTTATTGTACCATAGAGTATTTTTGTATTCTGAAAAAGTCAATTGCATTTAAATTGTGGTTTAAATTGGTTGGCAATAAAAGTTGGGTTATTAACTTGATTTATTACTCGACGTTGTGGTAGCGGGGAGGTGGCAATAGGTATGAAATGAAAGATACTTGAAATATCTATAATATTCTACAAGCAACATATCATGTTTGGTGGCTCTAGGTCTTATTATTTACCCAATTTGCTAAAAAAAAACAGGATGTCGATATCGATTACTTGGAAACGGAGTAAGTTATCGATTATCGGAAACAAACTCGATCTGCGCGGGAACTAGGAGCATCTACATCTAAAATTTCAAGTCTCCAGCTCTTATAGGTTCTGAGATCCTTGAGCTCATACATACGGATGGACGGACGGACGGACAGACAGACGGACATAGCTAGATCGACTCGGCTATTGATGCTGATCAAGAATATATATACTTTATGGGGTCGGAGATGCTTCCTTCTGCCTGTTACATACATTTGGATTTTGCACAAATACAATATACCCTTATACCCATTTTTAATGGGTTCAGGGTATAAAAAGACTGGGACTTAATGCCACACAAAATAAACCATGTTTGCTTACAAACATTTCTAAAGATTCGTACAATTTGATAGCCGTATATGTAGAAGATTTAATAATAGCTTGTTCCAAACGCTCAGATCTAATGCATTTTAAGAAGAAGTTGCAGGAAATGTTTGATGTTCACGACAATGGCCAGTTAAATCATTTTTTAGGCATTTAAATACAGCGTGAAAGAGATCTAAGTGCTATTTCTATTTGCCAGAAAGAGTATATAAGATGCCTACTGGAGAAATACGGCACGAACGTCATTAGTTCCTGGATTTTAAATAAGCTGCAACGAAGGCCAATGCAGCAAAGCAGACGTGACCAATTACTAATTGGATCATTTACGTATCTAACCATCTCAACTCGGCCGGATATAGGTCATTCTGTAAGTAAACTAGCGCAACGGAATACTATTCTTGCGCTTCCTGGGAAAGACAATGGACCTAAAGCTCTATTATCGCTAAACTGGTCAACGACTGCATGCATTTGTCTTTGCAGACGGGGCTAATGACAGCCTAGATAGAAAATCGTATACCGTCTTTGGATTTTGTCTTGAAGCTACAGTATTGAAAAAACAAGGACTGGTCGCTCAGAGCAGAACTGATGCTGAATATGTAGCCTTATCAAGGACCGCAAAAGAGGCAACATATTTACGACGACTACTGAAAGAATTTGAGTTTTATCGTCCAACAGAGCCTGTGCAAATCTATGGTGACAATTTAAGCGCTCAACAAGTTGCAGCTTATCCTGTACACCATAAGCGAACAAAGCATATCGATATTAAATAACACTACATACGAGAGGTTCTAGCATTACAAATTTGTATCAATAATCTTCCTACAAATGAAAATGCTGCCGATATCTTAACAAAAAATGTACAGAAAGAAAATTGTTCAATTGCTCAGTTTGAATAAATAAAAAGTACTGTTTGTCAAATTAAAATTATTAACTTGAGAAGAAGTGCTAAAGTACAAGTTCTATTATGTAGTGTGCTATCACTAAGATTAATTAACCAGCTCACATTCTATAAACCTTCTGTAATTACTCTTTACTCTGAAATAAACGTTCGTCGTGTGTTCTCAATTTCATTTGGTGTGCTTATTATTACTAAGTATATTGCCCTGTGCACATTTATTTTACTCTAACTCAAAATTTACCAAGGAAGGAAATTCTAGTAGTATGGTCGTAGTTAACTAATACTTTACGAATCCATGTTGAATATGGGAAAATTCAAAGTTATTATTTTTTCAAATAACTTAGGAACAGCGGACAGTTTTGCAATGTCTGTGTTATTTTGTATATCAGACTTTCCACGTTTTTTGTGGAGAGGACTGTTATTAGATTCCTTCCAAAGAGATGGAGAAACAAAAGGCGAGAAAGAAGATTTTAAAGAGTTTACCGGATAGAAGAGGGGAATGAGAAAGGAGCAAGTATATAGCAAGAGAATGTAAAATTATAAGGGTAATATTTATTATTAGGACAGACAGAGGAGTAAGTTGATTGGTAAAAATAAGCAAAGAGGTTATCAAAATCAGAATCATTGCTAGCTTTATCCATTCCTTTGCGAAAGGAACGGTGGCGCTTGGTGGTAGCTGGTGAATGCGAAATAAGGTAAAATACAAGATCAGCTGTTCTATTCAAATGATCAGAAATTGAATTGATTTGAAACAATGAAAAGTCTAGCATGCAATCCATAGTCAAGTTGGGCTAACGGTACTACATAATTTGCGGCAGTAAACAATGCCAAAAAATGTTCTCACACGTCATGTATCACGCACATGAGTATAAGCTTCTTTCAAACAATTAATACTTATGTTTCATATTTACTTGAGTATCAGAAGACGGAGGAACATAGGAGCATGTGATAAAAATATCGTGTGATGGAAAAGTCACTACAACTAAGTCACTATAACCAACTCGAATCGTCCAAACATTTCTAACGGTCGATCTTTTATCGTTTCCTCGGTATTGTTCGAACACGCAACAGACCACACTACCTACCGTCGCCTCTATAGCCACACCAATTATTATGTGTTAATGAGAATAAAATGAATTAAAATTACAATGCTGTAATGTGCAAAAGTATACAGAAAGCACGTGTTCTTTAATAACTTCTGTAATTGTTGACCGATCTTAATGAAATTTTCTATTGTGCTTGAAACTATTTGTACATTCTCAAAAAGTCAATTGCATTAAAATTGGCTTACAGTAGTGAGCAGTATAAAATGGTTTATTTATTTGACTTATGTCTCTGTTGAGTTTGGTGACCCTTGCTCATATTATTTACAAAAATTGTTTAAAAAAACAGGATTTCGATATCGATTTACTTGGAAACGGGGCAAGTTATCGACTATCGGAAAGCACTGGTTCTGCACTAGGGCGAGCTACAGCTATTTTTTTGAAGTCTTAAGCTCATATTGGTTCTGAGATCCGTAAGTTCATAAATACGGATAAACGGCGGACGGACCGTCAGACAGACGGATAGGGCTAATTAAGTTTGCTTATCCTTGAGATGATTTCCCTGAATCATTCGCTAGTTTATAATCGGACTAGCAAATGCAACGGCAACGAGAATGAAGCTGTGAAGCAAAGGCAGCGAGCAATCAAAATCAGAGCATATCCAGCACGAGTTAACGGCAACAAGAAGTCAGCAACGAAGGAACTGTAGCGAGTTTCCAGCGACGAAGCAACGGAATGGCAATTGCAACGGCTCCAAAATACCGAAAAACAATGGAGTTAACCAAATGTTGCTGTCGATGGTGTATTTTGCGAAGAGTTCGACCTTCCTCCAAAGAAATGATGTGCGGTAACGATATGCCGGCAATTTATTGACCTTTTAAGAATCGAATCTCAAGTGGGCGTGTGTGGATATTATAAAGTTTTAGTTAGTATTAAGTGACATGAAATGACTACAATGATGGTGCTTACTGAACTTTAACATAGCTTAAGATTAAAGTGAACGAGCAATTACAGAGATCGAAAGAGAGCGAGACTTCGATGATCAGTTAGCATATTCTTAACATAGTCTGGTTTGACATTGCTATTGATATGATAACTAATGTATATATGAGGTATATGACCGAACAATGGTTATATAATATAATTGTGATTAATTCGACATGGACTCTTACCAATGAAACCGCAACATGTAAAGTTTCTAAATGTAACATTTTTTTAACATAGTGGAATCAGGCTATATGAATAAAAACTTAAGTTGAAACACTAACAATCAGTTAGAGCTGAATAAGAAAAAATGTACAAAAATGTATATAAACTTTTCAAAAGATCAATGCTAAAGGGAAAACAGGAATCACATTTCCTGCCAAATGATAATGGGCTTCAACCCGGTGCACTCAACTTGCATCACATTCCTATATCGGCCAGTGTTGAAGGCTCGCCGATTTATAATCATTATTTGATGTTCAAACTTTTTGGGTGCCTCAGTTCACCAGTGCGCATGCTCACAAATTCAATAAAAGTAAATCTATCGATGCATGGTACCATGGTGGAAGTATCTGTAAAGCAAAATAAAATTAGCCAATCTATTAACAAATAATTTGGGCTATACAGTGCACCCATTGCCTAAATCTTATGGCACTTAGAAGGTCTCGGTTTGCCCTATGTTTACCAATCTCACGTTATCAAGTTTCTCTTTCAAATTAAAAAAAAAAGAATAATCTTTGCTCTCTTAAACATAGAATGAAAGTTTCTGTTGCACTCATTTTAGTACTAATGTCATGATTTTAGCAAAAGAAAGGGGAGCTCAAAGACTATCTTTGATGAGGATGAGCATGTAAAGCGAAGCGCACTATGCGCACACATAGTACGAACATCCAAATGCTCCAATTCCTTCCCAGCCACACCGGTGATCAGGCTCAAGCTGCAAGGAGTAAGCGGCCTTCCGGGCTCGCCCGCAATGTGCCGGTGTGACCACGGTGTCTTTTGTCGGGGTCCGAAAGATAACTGCTGTTTGAATCTTCGCCACTCCCGTAGCACTGTCGTTACCTTGGACGGATATCTGTGGTCGGGACTCCCAAAGTGGTCGCGACCGTCCAGTCAAGCTGAATTTATAATATGTGTATTTATGTATGTATACATGAAAGTGCGGGTCCGCCTTGGGTGGTCGGTAGGTCAATAATATTCTACACTCTTTAAAGGTTCACTTTACAACAACGCACTAAATTGTATAATGAAAATATGACTTTGTGGCTGAACTCTTGCTGAAAAACTGCTAAGCGTGGAGTGTACGAACACCGGAGTCTTCTTGAAAAGAGCTGGGGTCAATATACCGCGAGTAAGCCGAATATGCACTCTCAATATTTGCGTCTTGCTTGCTCTGCTCGCGAATTAAAACGAATGAAGCGGTTAATTCAAATCTTCTACCTCTCTTCAATTTTAGTAACACACAAATACAAATAAAATTCTTATTTTCCATATCTGAATTATAACGGTAAAATGACCCGATCTACCAAAATAGAGCATTTTTTTAAAGGTCGACAAAACGATTGCCTTCCTAATTATTTAATACATTATACATACATTTTGAAAATTAAATGCTAAAAGCTAATTTTTAGAATAAACAGATTTCTAATACCATCACCGACACGATGGAGATGTTTTATTTGGCCGTCCGATCAGCTATGTCCTTTTTCTCAGCTAATTTTCCCAGTTACGCTATTAGAGCCTACATCTAAGAAAGAAGGTGTTAGTAGAGAAAATAGTGTTTGTTGGGCTAACAAGCTAGCATATAATAGCAAGAAGTTAACGATGTTATAAACATTTCGCTTTTTTTTATAAGTTCATGCAACGGGTTGTTTTATTTATATGCTTATAGCGAGCGCATTGACAATATACGAAAATAAGAGATCCGATATAGCGAACATACGAGACAAGAGTGCATTGCGGCGTCGCTAGCATTGATGCGCTAGCCGCTTAAGACAAAGTGAAAAAGGTAATAAAGCGCGATAACAGAAACTGTGATGAGCGCAAGCGATAAGCGCTAGATAGTTAACAGCGAATAATATTGAGCTATTTTATGACATGCGAGAAACGCCAAACAATAAACAAATGGTGACATTCCTTGCCTCGCAGTCCAATATGTAAATGAAATGTTATGCGAACATAGTACTAATTTAATTTTTAGCTGCTTTGCCGAACATACTCCCCCCGTTGAACGACCAGCGTCGCTTCTTAGTTGTTGTAATTCAGCATCTGTCAGCATAGTAGGATTCTAGTTTTGGAGCAATTTCACTAAAGTGTTTTGTAGTATGTCCCGAGGCTCGTAACCATATAGCTGGAACGGAGAACAGTTAGTAGATTTGTAAACCATCGTGGTAATACTCCACTAGATGGAGTGCATCCCAACGCTTCTCATTTTCGGACATAGGCAGCAACATTGATAAGGTGATTCTGTTAGTGCATTCTGCATGTCCGTTGGCTCTGGGTGTTCGAACAGCATTAAGGACGTGTTTAATATTATTGTCTGTACGGAATTTCCCAAAATCTTTTGAGGTGGAAGCTGTACCTCGATCGGAGACAATCCTTTGTGGCATCCCCAGATAGCTGGTTACTTCTTTGAGGATATCGATGACGTGCTTGGTTGCTGTGCTTTTAACGGCGATCATAATCGTAAATTTGCTAAATGCATCGACACAAACAAGTATGGGTCTTTGGAAACGGTCCCAGGTGGTCGATATGAACCGTTGAAAATGGTGTTGGTTTGATGTCGTCATAATGATATTGTCCCTCTTTGCGACCACCTGGTTGCTTAAAAAATGCACAGCCCACACAGGACTTTAGCCTATGACATAATTTCGCATGCGTGGAAACTAAAATAGATTTGTAATACGGCTCATTGTTTTCTAAATGCTCATATGACCTGATTTATCATCACATTCATAAAGGATCTGATACCGTAGCTGCTTAGGCACAACCCACAAGCGATTGTTCTTGTATTTGCGATAGAGCCGATCTAGTTCAATGACATACTCGTCATTTTCGGTTACTTTGGCCGATTTCATATCGGTTACAAGTTTTTGGATCATTTCAACTTGAAGTTGTATAGCAAATAACCAATCCGGTTCATCCATGATTGTTTTGGATATCCTTAAGCTGGCTGTTTCCATTCACGTGCCTGATCGGTGAATTACTTCGATATCGAACTCTTGAATACGCAACCACCATCGTGCAATTCGTGGTATAAGCCCCCGTTTTTCCATTGATGTTCTTAATGCATTACAATCAGTAATTACTCTGATCTGTTCGCTCTTAGAAGTTGCTCGACTAAAGTAGGCTATCGGTTTTAGTTGGCCATCTTCCACCTGTAGCAGCACTCCGGCTAATCCAATAGAGCTTGCATCCGTGTGTAACTCGTGATCAGCATCCAATCGATAACTTGTAAGCACTGGCTTAGATACGAGGCATTGCTTTATGTTTGATGTTTGATGTTCACGACAATGGCCAGTTAAATCAGTTTTTAGGCATTTAAATACAGCGTGAAGGAGATCTAAGTGCTATTTCTATTTGCCAGAAACGGTATATAAGGTGCCTACTGGAGAAATACGGCACGAACGTCTTTAGTTCCTGGATTTTAAATAAGCTGCAACGAAGGCCAATGCAGCAAAGCAGACGTGACCAATTACTAATTGGATCATTTACGTATCTGACCATCTCAACTCGGCCGGATATAGGTCATTCTGTAGGTAATCTAGCGCAACGGAATACTATTCTTGCGCTTCCTGGGAAAGACAATTGACCTAAAGCTCTATTATCGCTAAACTGGTCAACGACTGCATGCATTTGTCTTTGCAGACGGGGCTAATGACAGCCTAGATAGAAAATCGTATACCGTCTTTGGATTTTGTCTTGAAGCTACAGTATTGAAAAAAAAAGGACTGGTCGCTCAGAGCAGAACTGATGCTGAATATGTAGCCTTATCAAGGACCGCAAAAGAGGCAACATATTTACGACGACTACTGAAAGAATTTGAGTTTTATCGTCCAACAGAGCCTGTGCAAATCTATGGTGACAATTTAAGCGCTCAACAAGTTGCAGCTTATCCTGTACACCATAAGCGAACAAAGCATATCGATATTAAATAACACTACATACGAGAGGTTCTAGCATTACAAATTTGTGTCAATAATCTTCCTACAAATGAAAATGCTGCCGATATCTTAACAAAAAATGTACAGAAAGAAAATTGTTAAGTTGCTCGGTTTGAATGAATAAAAAGTACTGTTTGTCAAATTAAAATTATTAACTTGAGAAGAAGTGCTAAAGTACAAGTTCTATTATGTAATGTGCTATCACTAAGATTAATTAACCAGCTCACATTCTATAAACCTTCTGTAATTACTCTTTACTCTGAAATAAACGTTCGTCGTGTGTTCTCAATTTCATTTGGTGTGCTTATTATTACTAAGTATATTGCCCTGTGCACATTTATTTTACTCTAACACAAAATTTACCAAGGAAGGAAATTCTAGTAGTATGGTCGTAGTTAACTAATACTTTACGAATCCATGTTGAATATGGGAAAATTCAAAGTTATTATTTTTTCAAATAACTTAGGAACAGCGGACAGTTTTGCAATGTCTGTGTTATTTTGTATATCAGACTTTCCACGTTTCTTGTGGAGAGGACTGTTATTAGATTCCTTCCAAAGAGATGGAGAAACAAAAGGCGAGAAAGAAGATTTTAAGGAGTTTACCGGATAGAAGAGGGGAATGAGAAAGGAGCAAGTATAAAGCAAGAGAATGTAATATTATAAGGGTAATATTTATTATTAGGACAGACAGAGGAGTAAGTTGATTGGTCAAAATAAGCAAAGAGGTTATCAAAATCAGAATCATTGCTAGCTTTTTCCATTCCTTTGCGAAAGGAACGGTGGCGCTTGGTGGTAGCTGGTGAATGCGAAATAAGGTAAAATACAAGATCAGCTGTTCTATTCAAATGATCAGAAATTGAATTGATTTGAAACAATGAAAAGTCTAGCATGCAATGCATAGTCAAGTTGGGCTAACGGTACTACATAATTTGCGGCAGTAAACAATGCCAAAAAATGTTCTCACACGTCATGTATCACGCACATGAGTATAAGCTTCTTTAAAACAATTAATACTTATGTTTCATATTCACTTGAGTATCAGAAAACGGAGGAACATAGGACCATGTGATAAAAATATCGTGTGATGGAAAAGTCACTATAAACAAGTCACTATAACCAACTCGATTCGTCCAAACATTTCTAACGGTCGATCTTTTATCGTTTCCTCGGTATGGTTCGAACACGCAACAGACCACACTACCTACCGTCGCCTCTATAGCCACACCAATTATAATGTGTTAGTGAGAATAAAATGAATTAAAATAACAATGCTGTAATGTGCAAAAGTATACAGAAAGCACGTGTTCTTTAATAACTTCTGTAATTGTTAACCGATCTTAATGAAATTTTCTATTGTGCTTACAACTATTTGTACATTCTCAAAAAGTCAATTGCATTAAAATTGGCTTACAGTAGGGAGCAGTATAAAATGGTTTATTTATTTGACTTATATCTCTGTTGAGTTTGGTGACCGCTGCTCATATTATTTACAAAAATTGTTTAAAAAAACAGGATTTCGATATCGATTTACTTGGAAACGGGGCAAGTTATCGACTATCGGAAAACACTGGTTCTGCACTAGGGCGACCTACAGCTTTTTTTTGAAGTCTTAAGCTCATATTGGTTCTGAGATCCGTAAGTTCATAAATACGGATAAACGGCGGACGGACCGTCAGACAGACGGATAGGGCTAATTAAGTTTGCTTATCCTTGAGATGATTTCCCTGAATCATTCGCTAGTTTATAATCGGACTAGCAAATGCAACGGCAACGAGAATGAAGCTGTGAAGCAAAGGCAGCGAGCAATCAAAATCAGAGCATATCCAGCACGAGTTAACGGCAACAAGAAGTCAGCAACGAAGGAACTGTAGCGAGTTTCCAGCGACGAAGCAACGGAATGGCAATTGCAACGGCTCCAAAATACCGAAAGACAATGGAGTTAACCAAATGTTGCTGTCGATGGTGTATTTTGCGAAGAGTTCGACCTTCCTCCAAAGAAATGATGTGCGGTAACGATATGCCGGCAATATTTTGACCTTTTAAGAATCGAATCTCAAGTGGGCGTGTGTGGATATTATAAAGTTTTAGTAAGTATTAAGTGACATGAAATGACTACAATGATGGTGCTTACTGAACTTTAACATAACTTAAGATTAAAGTGAACGCGCAATTAGAGAGATCGAAAGAGAGTGAGACTTCGTTGATCAGTTAGCATATTCTTAAAATAGTCATAACTAATGTATATATGAGGTATATGACCGAACAATGGTTATATAATATAATTGTGATTAATTCGACAATGGACTCTTTCCAATGAAACCGCAACATGTAAAGTTTCTAAATGTAACATTTTTTTAACATAGTGGAATCAGGCTATAAGAATAAAAACTTAAGTTGAAACACTAACAATCAGTTAGAACTGACTAAGAAAAAATGTACAAAAATGTATATAAACTTTTCAAAAGATCAATGCTAAAGGGAAAACAGGAATCACATTGCCTGCCAAATGATAATGGGCTTCACCCCGGTGCACTCAACTTGCATCATATTCCTATATCGGCCAGTGTTGAAGGCTCGCCGATTTATAATCATTATTTGATGTTCAAACGTTTTGGGTGCCTCAGTTCACCAGTGCGCATACTCACAAATTCAATAAAAGTATATCTATCGATGCATGGTACCATGGTGGAAGTATCTGTAAAGCAATTAAAATTAGCCAATCTATTAACAAATAATTTGGGCTATACAGTGCACCCATTGCCTAAATCTTATGGCACTTAGAAGGTCTCGGTTTGCCCTATGTTTACCAATCTCACGTTATCAAGTTTCTCTTTCAAATTAAAAAAAAAAAGAATAATCCTTGCTCTCTTAAACATAGAATGAAAGTTTCTGTTGCACTCATTTTAGTACTGATGTCATGATTTTAGCAAAAGAAAGGGGAATTTAAAGATTATCTTTGATGAGGATGAGCATGTAAAGCGAAGCGCATTATGCGCATACTCCAATTCCTTACCAGCGACACAGCTGCAAAGAGTAAGCGGCCTTCCGGGCTCGCTCGCAATGTGCCGGTGTGGCCACGGTGTTTTTTGTCGCGGTCCGAAAGATAACTGCTGTTTTGATCTTCGCCACTCCCGTAGCACTGTCGTTACCTTGGACGGATATCTGTGGTCTGGACTCCCAAAATGGTCGCGACCGTCCAGTCAAGCTGAATTTAAAATGTGTATGTGTATATATGTATGTATACATGAAAGTGCGGGTCCGCCGTGGCTGGTCGGTAGGTCAATAATATTCTACACTCTTTAAAGGATCACTTTACAACAACGCACTAAATTGTATAATGAAAATATGACTTTGTGGCTGAAATCTTGCTGAAAAACTGCTAGCATTTTTTTAAAGGTCGACAAAACGATTTCCTTCCTAATTATTTAATACATTATACATACATTTTGAAAATTAAATGCTAAAAGCTAATTTTTAGAATAAACAGATTTCTAATACCATCACCGACACGATGGAGATGTTTTATTTGGCCGTCCGATCAGCTATGTCCTTTTTCTCAGCTAATTTTCCCAGTTACGCTATTAGAGCCTACATCTAAGAAGGAAGGTGTTAGTAGAGAAAATAGTGTTTGTTGGGCTAACAAGCTAGCATATAATAGCAAGAAGTTAAGGATGTTATAAACATTTCGCTTTTTTTTATAAGTTCATGCAACGGGTTGTTTTATTTGCTTATAGCGAGCGCATTGACAATATACGAAAATAAGAGATCCGATATAGCGAACATACGAGACAAGAGTGCATTGCGGCTTCGCATTTTCGTCGACAATGTGATAAAGGTAATAAAGTGCGATAACCGAAACTGCGATGGGAGCAAAGCGATAAGCGCTAGATAGTTAACAGCGAATAATATTGGGCTATTTTATGACATGCGAGATGCCAAACAATAAAGAAATGGTGACATTCCTTGCCTCGCAATTCAATATGTAACTGAAATGTTATGCGAACATAGTACTAATTTAATTTTTAGCTGCTTTGCCGAACATACTCTCCCGTTGAATGAATGAGCTTGAACAGGATCATTAAGGGGAAGCAGGTACTGCTTAATAGTTGCTCTTTTTATGATTCCATTAGCTGATGTCATCAGTTCCTTTGACCAATTTAACCACTCTAGCTAGTGGCCATTTCAAAGGAGGGAAGTTCCTGTCTTGGACAAGATTGATGTCATTGAGAGCCACACATGACTTGGAAGTCCACCATTTGCTGCAGAAGAATTAAATATTCTTCTCGCCAGCAAGACCAAAACACTTGGTGCATGTAGGACACTCAGTGCCAGCTATCTAGACGATTAAAATTGAACCGTGTCACATCTGGTTCTGTAAACGTGGCATGTGTTCTGGATCTTCTGAAATGGAAGCAGTGGTCTGGAATTAATGACTGCCGTTATGTGGCACACAAGGGTACGAAGCTCTTTGAATCCCAGAACAGTTGACCTCTTAACCCGATAAAAGTGATGTTTTGTAGTTTTTACCGCCGCCTCACAAAGGCCACTAAAGTGAGGGGAGCGCGGTGGAATGAAGCGCCAGTCAATTGTGTCCACCAAACAGAACTGGAGCACAGCCTCTTGATGACAGCTACTGAGAAAGAGACTTTTTTAGCTCCAACAGCTGGTTTTTGGCACCGACAAAGTTGATGGCATTGTCAGACCAAATCTGACGTGGCTTGCCACGAGTTCATATAAACCGCTTTAGAGCATTGAGAAATGCACACGTAGTTAGATCCTTGACCAACTCCAAATGAATGGCTTCCATGGCGAAGCAAATAAATACGCTGATGTAGCATTTTATATGAGCTTTGTTTCGAGTCACGCTTGTAGAAGAATGGTCCGCAAAAGTCCACTCCAGTTATATCAAACGCTTGTGTTTCAACAAATTGCTCCTTTGGAAGATTGGCCATTAAGTGCTATACCAAGCGGGGCTTGTTCCGGAAACATCTGACGCATTTGATTACAATGCTGGAAACTGTTTGTTGTATGAAGGATCCAAAACGTATGTCGGAGATCAAAAGTCCCAGAATACGATGGATAAGACAATTCACAGGCCATCACCTTTGTTGACCAGTCAAAAATTCAGGACCACATGACCAAAGTTTTGAGTGTGTAAGCTCGTCGGGAGTGGCCCTTCTGGAGGGAAAGTCTGCTGGATAACTGGCTGTTGGAACATAGTGCCACTGGAAGCCTGCTCTGAACTCCAAGAAGGTGGCTATCCGATTTACAACGAATACGTTGAACCTCGTCGATTCATCTCGGATCAATGATAGACATATTGATGACCAACAATGGAATGTACCGGTAAATAATTTCATTTCAGCTACTTCCTGCATCAATTGGGCTAACAAAAGTGCACCCCAAAGCTCGAGTTTTGGAACCGTAAGAGTTTTAAGTGGGGCCACTAGTGATTTAGAACAAAATAGACGTGAACTCGAATGCTCCGTACGCGGTAATGCTGGCGTCACGGAAACCATGTACCTCTACAACGCATGTTGTATTGCAAACCAACATTTGAACATTTCTGAAAGTTTGGCAATGTTCCCGTCAGGCAGTATTTAGAGAAATTGGAAGACTCTCATCCCAATCCAAGTTTGCCTTCCAAAGAAGCTGCATAAAGATTTTGGCCTTAACGATGACTGGTCCAATAAATCCTAGTGGATCGTAAATACGAGCTAAAGAACAGATCTCTTGCAAGGCTTAAGTGTCTGATTGGCAGGCGTGAGAGAAAACATTAATTTATCAGATGAAGGATCCCACGCAAGGCCCAAGGTTTTGGTAATGTTGCTACCATCGGAAAATTTAAAAACGATTCCTTATCCTTGTCAGGAATGCCTTTTAGCACTGCAGAGTGACTCGAACACCATTTTCTGAGTTCAAAGCAACCTTTAGGTAGGATTCCCTTTGTTGATTTAATACGTCGATAGCCTCTTGGACCGAGCCACCACCAGATATAAGGTCATCTCCATAGAAATCGCGTCGAAGAATTTTCGCACCAAATGGAAATGAATGTTGCTCGTCGACTGCTAATTGCTGCATTGCTCGAACGGCAAGAAAGGAAGCTGGTCTTGTGCCATACGTAACTGTGTCCAACCTGAAGAAACTTATTGTAGAATCAATAGAATTTCTATGCATTATAGGTAGTTATCTGGGACCGTAGCTCGGACACAGCGATATAACTTGCCAATGTCTCCAGTAAGTGGAACAGGAAACTAGCGAAACGCATCAAAATGTTAAACAGCTTCGGTTGTATGACGGCTGGGCCCGTCAACACTTCATTGAGCGAATATCCAGTGCTGGTGACAGCTGAACCACCAATCACGACACGAAGTTGGTACTCGTGCTTTGTTCCTTCAGCACGCAGTTATTTGGGAAAAAATATTTGCATTAACATAACGACTCTGGAGGGACAAGTGTTATATGTCCGAGTTCTTGAATGAACGCGCAATACTGAGATTTTAGGTTGGGAAGACGATGCAACCTTCTCTCAAGCGATATAAATCTGCGAAATCTGTTGGCAACCTTTGGAAATTAGTAAATTGTTGTTGCTTTAGCAACAGGGAAAACTGGAAAACTTTCTACTTCCCAAAATCGATGAATTAACGGCGGTTCGACTATCAGAATCAGTGCGGGCATCAGACGATACACGGTTGACCGCCTTGCTGGAAACCGCCACCTGCAACTATCCATCCAAAGCGTGTCTTCTGCAGAAGAGGCAATCCCGCTCCGATTAATAAGTCAACTCGCTGCAGCTTGGCTGCTTGGCTGGCAATCTGCTATAGTATAAGCTACGAAGTCTGTGATGATTGCATCACATTGCGTCACTGTGCATCCATCAGTAGCGAAAGGCGCGTTTCTCCAAGGCCAGCAATTGCGGCTGAAGATGGACTGATTTCAACTGAAGCTGTTGAGCGAATCGGGATGTAATAAAATGTAGCTGTGATTCACCATCCAATACAGTAAGACACGGAACTAGAGTCCCAGACCGATTTTTATACCCTGAACCCAATAAAAATGGGTATAAGGGTATATTGTATTTGTGCAAAATCCAAATGTATGTAAAAGGCAGAAGGAAGCATCTCTGACCCCATAAAGTATATATATTCTTGATCGGCATCAATAGCCGCGTCGATCTAGCCATGTCCGTCTGTCTGTCCGTCCGTCCGTCCGTCCGTCCCTATGTATGAACGCAAGGATCTCAGAACATATATAGGTGCTCCTAGCACCTGCGCAGATCGAGATTGTTTCCGATAATCGATAGCTTACTCCGTTTTCCAAGCAATCGATATCGATGTCCTGTTTTTTGGGCAATTTTGGTAAATAATAAGAGCTAGAGTCCCCAAACTTGACATAAAGCTTCTAAAATAGAGTATATATATGCATTTGATGTTGGAAGAAAAGGGTTCAGGATATC